>NC_044923.1:1565419-1601522 GCF_003576645.1 Ipomoea triloba | reverse complement strand
AAAAAGGGGGGGGGGGGGGGGGGGGGGGGGGGGGGTGGAATAGAGAAGAAAATGCTTTTGATTGGAATTGTGTTTCTTTTCTTTTGTTCTTTAAAATTTTTTTGTTATCTTTACTTTATTTTGTTTTCTATATGTATAGTACTTGTCTTTTTTCTTCTTTACCTTAGCCTTGCTTTAATGGAGATAATGGTTTGTTGACTACTATAGGCCATGTTTGTTGGGAAACTCATCAAAGTAATCAATGCTTTTATTATTGCTCAAGCCCACTTGCATGCAAAGTAACCATGTTTACTCTTCCACAACTCTAGCTTCTTCTTCAATGTATATAACCCTATATATGTTACAATCCATATATACACCACAATCTCAACCATTCATACTGTGTTATTTTTGGGTAACTTGACAATTTAATATTAATACATATGAGAGGCAATCATAACCGAGTTAATTGAACAGTTGACTTTCTTATAACCACAAGGTTTTAAGTACAATCTCTATGGGAACTACCTATGGCCTTCTTAGTTTGAGCTGATCAGTTATCACCGCTGGAAATCATTAATTTTCTGACCACCAAAAAGTGGTCGAAAATTGTTAAAATCCGGTCAAAAACCCTGGCCTATTCGATCTCTTGGAGTGAACAGCTATAGGTAACCTAGGCTCGTTTACCTCCTTAAGTTTCACATATAGCGTTTTTTTAAGTAGCACCTGCGGGGTAAATTTTGTAGTGTGGATGAATGCACTAGTTCTTGTAGTGTATAATGTAGCTTGACAATAATCAAAATATGTGAGTAGTTATAGATAAGGATTGTGATGAATAAAATAGATGATCACGATTTTTATCTTTATTTTAGAAAATGGTTAAAAGAGGGGAATATATGCATATGAGTCATGAGAGAGATGAATATTAAAAGATGGAGAGTGCCATGGAGAATGGAATGGGAATCTAGTGAATGCAACTTGGAAAGTGGAACATATTCCTACTTATTGTGGTTGATGATGTCTGAGATCTTTTGTTGTTTTGGAACTAAAGCTTTTCTTGAATCATTTTTTTTTTCAACTTCCTATGATCAATTATGTCAATTCTTGTATTAGTGTTTCTGTTTTCTACTACAGACAGGTGAGACAGAGACACCTAGCCAGCCTACATATTACCTACCGTCCAATAGGTCTTGGTAAAAAAAAAAAATATTACTAAGTACTTTACAATTCAGTAAGCAGTATTTAGAGATTATGTTTAAAGTGGGCAGATTTCTTGTGCGGGCGCATCGGCATTTGACCCTGTCTATTGAGCCATTGAATTATGATTTATATCCTCTCAAATATTCAATTAAATCGAGGTATTCTTGTCAATACCTTTTCAGTTAATTTCCTCGTCACTCCAAAAAAAAAATATTACGAGATGTGTTCAATAATATAATCATTTTAAATTCATTAAAATGTTCGTATATTAGTACCCACGATGAGATAAATCTATAATGCTCTCCTCAATAGTATTTGAACTCACACAATTAGAAAACAGATCAAATTGGTAACATGATAAATCTATACCAGAAAATTGTTAGGAAGACACATTTATAGCAACAAATTGTTAACTAGGTAAACTAAATTCGTACGATTCTCTCAATAAGATTTGAACTTGCACTCGAATAAATCTATACGAGTAGGTTGTTAATGAGACAAACTTATATCAATAAACAATTATTAACGAAACAAATCTATATTATTTTCTCAGTAGGATTTGAACTTGCACATTTTAACTGTCAATAAATTAATTATTAAACGTACTTTAAATTGATAAATTAATTGAACTATCACAAATTTCAATACACCACAAACAAAGAGAAAGAGCATAGACCAGATTTTGACGAATCCAAGAATACAAAAACCGATGCAGCTATGAGTGTCATGCAGAATGACTGTGGAGTCAGAAAACTGAAATAGATCTTCATTCAACTGGAGATCGTCATATCTTTTTTATTTATTATTAATTTTTTAATTATTTAATTATTTTTTTGGATCGTCTTGGTGAAAGAATCAAGAATAGTAAAAAATGCAACTTTTCAAAGCGTAAAATCCTAAATATTCTCTAGTTCTTTACTACTCAAAATATCATAATTTCAATTCACGTAAAGCTAAAGATAGAGTTGTATACAATTAATAGGCTTAACCAAAGCAAGATAGTGATTGAGGACTTCTAGGATGTATTTGGAAATTCGTTTTAGATTTCTAGTGTTTGGTAAAGAGAAAAAAATATGAGTCAAAGAAAAATGAATATTTAATCAAAAAAAATATTTCTATTTTCTCGAAAAATAATTTCTCCTTGTTTTTTGAAAAAGTCATTTTCCAATTCTTATACTACTACAATCACAATCACCAGCACCACATCACTACTGCCACCACTACCACCACGACGACGACGTACTGACACCACACCACCAAGAACTGCTACCGCCGCCACCATCATCACACCTTGTTAACATGTTATGTGGCTGCAGTTAACATATTATCTATCTGCATTTAGCATTTTATTTGTATGTAGTTATCATGTTATATGTCTGTACTTACCATGTGATGTGCCTTCAAGTTGTTTACAGGTAAGAAAGTATAGAAATTATTTTTTGACCCTAGTCCACAATATATTAATTGTAGCACATAATTTAAATACCATTTTGAATTATGGTCCACCATATAGTAATGTGGATCTTGGTCTATAATATAATTTGACAATCTTTCCTTAGATAAATAGAGATTGTAATTTTTTTTTTAAAAAAATAGAGATTGTAATAAAAAAAAATACCTACAAATAAAGAGAAAAATTCTTTTTAAGAAACACCAACAATATAATAAATAATTAAATATAGTTAAATTTAGTTCACATTAAAAATATTCTCTCTCATCACCTCCTCCAACACGCATTCTCATGCTAAAGTCAAATGACATAATACCTATATTATATTCCTTTTGTAATTTTCCTAAATGCTTCTTGTGTGCAAGAATCAATTATATGTGTGGATATACACTCAAGTTGATTTAGCTTTTTAATTTGTTGCATGCATCCCCCTAATTTACACAATCAAATATATGCATGTGCCCACCACGGCACCACTCTTTCAAGTGCTACATACAACCAAACATTTTCTCATGTTTCTTTGATTTACGAAAAAAATTTAAAAATTTATATCTGTTGTTAGAAAGAACGTTGTAAGTAAAATTTATCTTTTGACGAACTTAATTGTTAAAGAATTACAATGTGATAAATTAGTTTAAATTTTCATAATTGGTCAGTTTAAGTCTAGAAGATCGATAAATGATTTTCACATGGAATCGAACTTGATTTTTTATGCTTTCTACTCCCTATTATACTGCAAATTGAGGTTACTACTCTTGGTCATCACAAATAAAATTTAATCTAATGGTTATTCAACTTTGAATTTACCTAAGGGGTGCACTGCATAGGGTAAACTTTGTCTTGTGACTTTAGCCGATAAAAGACTATAAGGAGGTAAATTAGTCTAAATTGTCCATAACTGAAAAAAAAAATCAATAGGTAGCTAAGCTTCCACTGTAAGTACACACGAGTTTTCTTGATCTTATACTTAAGTGACTCAAATCCCTACCACTCGAGTAAACGTTTTTAAGTTATATATAACTTAAAGTGGATTTGAGAATCTATGGATTATATGACTAAAAAAACAACATAGATAAGAATCCAATTGTAGCACCAGGTCTCTTCCAACAAGTGAGAACTGAGAAGCCATTGTTGCAAATGAAACCACCAAAATTGATTTGGGTCATGGTGTTCTGACCCATCAAGGTGGTCTTTTAATTTGTCAGCACATACTTGGGCTTGCAGCATTACTTAGCTTAAAGAAATTAAAGAAAGAATTGAAGTCCAATCTATTTGGACCATCTCTTACAAAGTCTTTGCAATAAGTAGAAAATGGGCTGATTTGGGACATCCATTCTTAATTTATTTTTTTTTTAAACAAAAACAAAAACAAAAAAACATAACCCAATTTCGAGAATCCTTGTTGTTTTTACCTGGAACGGAATATTCTCCAGACCACCTGTCTTACTATAGAGATGCCTACAATTCAGCAAGGGGATTAGTTATTGCGTCCGACAGTGAAAATTTTGGGCTACACAAAAAAAATACTTATACCTAATTAATTGTGTTATATAAGTATCTTGTGGTTTGATGATATTACTGTTACTATTTTAAACGAAATATAACAGATTCGAGTCTTATTCCAATTAAGAATGTTGGCATAATCATATTCAAACAGGTTAGATCTGAAGTGTAAACGCAGAGCAGTGTACTGGTCTGTGGCACACGAATATCAAGGCCGTTACCTCTGTGCTTAATTGGCAACAAAAGTCTTCCTTCTTTTACTTTTGTTCTCATTACTAATCAATCTAGCTAGCTTCTCCTCAGCCCTTTTTGAAAAAAGTTGCACTAAAGTTTCTATACATATGGACCAAAGCATTTGAAACCCTACTTATAATTAAGAATCATTGTCGATTGTGCTCCTCAGCTTGCAAGTTCCAGCTCTCATGGATCCAATGTTATTATAGAGAAAAAAAATTATTTGGTTCTTTTTCTCGTCACAAAAAAAAAAAAATCTAATAAAATTTTATCGAATTTTTTAACATGTATAACTAAAGTTTACAAGTAAAGTTGTCCATTTACATAACATGCTCTTGTCATGTAAAAAGTATGATTTTTCCTTTAAACTTGGAACATTCACAAATTATGTGACACAATTCACAAAGATTTTATTAGATTTCTCATAGAAAGAATCAAAATTGAAAAATACATATAAAATTCATGCATATATAGGACAATTTTTATAACTCTACATTAATATTAATAATACATAAGAATACCATCAAACTAGTAACACTAAAAGTAATAAAAGCTATTTTCATTCTTTCTCTGTTGAATCCGTAACTCTAAATGCCTTCATGTCCGGCTAGACTATGAGAGGAGATAAATCATGGTAATTCAGCTAAACATAGAGTCTAAACATTTGTTTACTGCCTTAAAAGGTTGAATCTATAACCCTAAATGCCCTCATGTCCGACTCGACAGAGCATATGAGAGGAGATAAATCATGGTAATTCAGCCAAACACAAAGTCTAAACATTTGCTTACTACGACCTCACTTTAAGAAGTTGTTCTCGTACTCTCTCTGGTGACCTGATCCCTAATTTTTCTTCCCAAATTTCACCCATCTATGATTTCCTCTTCTCTTTCATTCTCCATTTAAGACTTTTGAGGTTTTTCACCAGCAAAATAAACAAAACCGTACCCATCCAAAACCTTGAGATCTCCAAAAATGGCAACGACCAACAACAACAACATTGTAGTGGGATGCATAAACTTCACAGCAATGCTCCTCTCAATCCCCATAATCGCCTCCGGCATCTGGCTCTCATCCCACCCCGACAACCTCTGCGTCAACATCCTACAATGGCCGCTCATAATCATAGGCGTCATCGTCCTCGTAATCTCTCTCGCCGGCGTTGTCGCCGGATTCTGGAGAATCAGCTGGCTTCTCATCTTCTATTTCGTCGCCATGCTTGCCGTCATCGTCTTGCTGGGTTGCTTGGTGGGTATGGTGTATTGGGTCACCTTGAAAGGCTCCGGCCACCCGGAACCTAGCCGGACGTTCTTGGAGTACCGCCTAGAAGACTACTCCGGCGGGCTCCGGCGGTGGGTTCAGAGGAACCGGAAGTGGGATGGGATCAGAAGCTGTCTTAGATCGTCGAGTATGTGCGCTGAGTTGAATCAGAATTACCGATTGGCTCAAGATTTCTTCAATGCTCATATTACCCCCTTGCAGGTAATTAATTAATTGATTCACCCTTTTTTTAGTTCTACTTAGAATACACTTTTCAGTAATTGTAGTGAATTTTTTTGTAAATCAAAATTATTCACTTCTAGGTTTTTTTTAATGATGATTCCAGTACTAAAAGGCGTGTAATAGGTAAATCTTTTTCATGTATAATAGCTCTCAAACTACAAAAGAGAGGTAAACTATACAAGGAAGACCCTAATCGATTGACTTGATCGAGAGGGTGTTACTACTAGAACTGGTGACCTTCTTGTAAGGAAATCAAATAATGTTATACCCACTTGATTGTTCATTTTCTGGTATAAGCGAAGTCGCTCGTTCTAACCGTCTAATGGCCCCACAACCCGACCAGATAGGATAGTGAAAAGATAAATCAGGGTAACTCAATGACATGTTACTTAGGTTTAAGGACGAACGTCTGGCTCTCACAATGCAAGGAGCCACAATATTGTTATAACTCTCACACTGCAACTGTAACTGTCATGTTTCGTTTCTACCCGTACTTGTCTATAATCTATTACCTAAGTACTAACTGAGTTATATGTTCATTTCCTTACAACGCTACTCTGTGTGGGCAGTCGGGATGCTGTAAGCCGCCGACAGAATGCGGGCACACATTCGTGAACCCGACATATTGGATCAGTCCGATAAACATGGCGGCCGACATGGATTGTCTGCAGTGGAGCAACGACCAAACGCAGCTCTGCTATTCCTGCGAATCCTGCAAAGCCGGTTTGCTAGCAAATCTGTACAAGGAATGGAGAAGAGTGGATATCATTCTAGGGATCACTCTTGTCGGCCTCATTTGCGTTTATCTCACCGGTTGTTGCGCCTTTAGACGTGCCAAAACTCGAGACCTCACCCGCAAATACAAGCAAGGTAGTAGTAATGATAGTTAGATAGCAATGGAGAAGTTGTAGTATAATACTTGGGGTTTGGTATTATCTTAACCTAATTTGATGGTAAGTTATATTTTAAAATGTAGCAAGTTTTGTGTGTTAGTTAAATAATTGGTTTGTTGGTTTGAGTCGATAAGGTTATCGGTGGATGGCAGTGAGACTAGAGCCAAGACTATACCCCATCCTTGTTCAGAAATAGAAATTTCTTCCTGTCTCTCTTTCTGGTCAACCCTATAGTCAAACTAATAGTTTAGTACGATTTTAAATATTTTAATAAAAACTATAAATATAAATATAAAAATTTAAATTTAAATATTAGTTTAGTATTATAAGTCTTTAATATTTCATAACTTCATTGAAAAAAAAAAGATATTATTTTTCTTTAAATAAATGTACCCGAGATGGGGCAAGACTAGGGTAGGGAGGAGTGTCCACGTCCCATATGTGTTTCCCATTATCTTCGTCCTTGTTAGAGTGGGGATCGGAGGCCTTGAGGGATCGTGAGAAAATTGTCATCCCTAACCTCATATGTGTATTTGACTTTCAACCGTTTTTTTAGAGTACTATTGACTCTATTACAATGTAGTATTTATACTTTCTCAAGTTATTGAAGTATAGAAATGTCATTATTGTAGCTACTTCGCTAACTTCCAACTTTAATATATTTTTAATTGTTGTTTCAAGTTCAGAGTGAAACTTTAGAAAAATCAATAAAGAAAAACTAAAAATAAAAAATAACAGAATATGATCTAACCAACACTTATATAAAACTCACGGAAACATTAAAATTATGAGAAAAAAACAGCTCAAAGAAATATGCCGATAACTACCTAAACGTTATTCAAAAAAAAAAAAACAAGAAACTATTTTCTCTTCATTTATTTTTATAAACGTTTCATGTATGTAGTATAAGCTCTCTTAAATATACTATTCAAAAACACATCATTTCATGTGAGATTTGTTCTTCCAACATTTTCCTTTTGCTCATCTTTTCGCAAAGAGTGGATGGGGGCCAATGCCGTTGACTATTTGGTCGGAAAATATGATGACAGAAGTCGCCAAAAACACGAACGGTGGCAGTTTTTAACGTTATTCGCGCTAGCGCCGAAAGTTGATTATTTTTATGTTAGTTGGGGCCTTCCTATTCAGGCCCAGTCAAGAATCTCAGTGACCTTAGAAATGTCACTTTCTTAGCCCATTCTTCATTGGCCCAGTTAATGTTCTCTGCAAGTGCTTTCCAGGTATTAAGGTGGCCCAAATGTCACCCACTAATTGCCCATTTGGTATATTGCTACTTGCTCGGAATAAGATTTTTGTAAGTTGTCTGTATGGGCAGCTCAGTTGGTCACATGAGTGAAATTTTTGAAGAAATACCAAAAATTGAGTTTCACCAGTGGCTGCGTGAAAGCAATCCTCAAAGTGATCGAGGGGACTCCTTGTGCACAGTAAACAAATGTCTAGCATCTGTGTTCAGCTGAATAACCATGCTCTATCGAGCCGTTGCGTGGGGACCCTTGGGGTTAGGGATTCAACCTTTTGGGAACTCTCTAAAATTTTATACACTAGCATCCACAACACTTTACTTCTTTGACCTTTGATAAGATTCGAACCTAGCACTTTGTGACGGTTAGCAAAACAAAGCTTATGAACTTATTTTGGACGCTAGCTGACACAAGAATGTTACATGTAGTACCTATCTATATATATTTTCTGAACCTACTGAAACCCAACGAGTCAATACTGTCCTTACTGAGGCACGAACTCATGACATTCTATTTGGGAGATTTACTTCCTTGACCCTAAGGTCTTTGGCCTTGATGCCCCTAATTAGCTTTGGGTCTGCGCTCAACCCTCCTTTGGTTTCATTATACTTTTCCATCAAAAAATATAATGATAGGTACATATATACTATAATAAGAAGTACATTATTAAAATTGATACTCATTAGTCATTTCAACTATATATAAAATCTGTCCAACAAACATATTCATCACCCATAACTCTGATAATACCTTATGATTTTTCTTGATTGGACTTGATAAATGATATTTTTTTCCCCCAAATAATAAATGATATTTTCATTTTGAAGGAATGTACACTTCTTTTAGACTAACATGCAGAACATGAAATTAAATTGGTTGGCGTGAGTGGTCGTGCACTCTCATTCCTTGAGAGAAGTTGAGAGTTCAAACTCCTTCTTCTATATAAAAAGAAACATTAATTTGGCTAGCACTTTATCTCTTAATTGGACTGGTCCAGTGCGAATGTGGACAGTTGTTATGTTGTGGACCCGAGCCCACCTTGCTAGGTGGACCTGAGTCCAAAACGGTGTCGTTTTGAAGCAAAACGACGTCGTCTTGAAGCAAAACGTCGTCGTCGTCTGATTTTTTTTTTTTAAAAAAAATGATGATTCACAATTTTAGATCAAATTCCATACTCTATATTCACACAAAAAAATATCATTGGCTGAGGAAAGGGTGCCACTGACGGCACCGTTATTCCAAACATGCGTTTTGGACCTGAGTTCATAGCATAATTTTCTGAATGTAGATTAGTCTAAGTATGGTACGAGCTTAAAAGTGCTTCCTATAGTTAGAATTTGCTCAGGATACTTCATGGTCGCCTGACAAAAACAAAAATCATGTTCATGTGTAATAACTTAGAAATCACATATGAAAAAGTAAACTACATTAAAAAATCATCCATATATGACAAATTCGATCAAGAAAATGTTGATAAGAATTAAACTCGTCACTGGTAAACTTGCATGCGTTTTTCATTTTATTATCTATACTTGGTGTATATTGACTTTTCTCACCTTGGCCACACACAAAAAAAAAAGAAAGAAAAAAAAATTAAGAGTTTCTAAATGAAGTTGTAGACCAAGCTAGAAGAAACAAAAGAGGTAACTGATTATAGAGTGATTAGTGACTTAGAAAAAATCTTCTTTGAGGTATTCATTGACTTAAATAGTATTATGTCAATAAGGTCAAAATTCTTATTAATTTTTTTTAATTATACTGTGAATTAGGAGTTTTTTTTTTTAAACTAAGGTAACAAACATTTTTAACTACCAATAGTAAAAAAAGTTGAATTTTTTTCTAAATATAATGTCTATCATTTTTTTTGGGTGGTGAAAAATTGATGTTTTTCAACCGTTTTATCCGGTAGACCTGGGATGTTGTTAGAGAGATATGAACTAAATTCATAGATAAAATAGGATTTCTTTATTCTAAAATTAGTCAAAATTTACATCAATCAATTGTTATCGTCGTTTCAAAATCATCATTTATTTCTTAAGTGAAACAGGTGAGAGTATTTATTTAAGAAAGTAAAACAGTTACCAGTGCCAATCAGAGTAGATAATGCTCGTGTAATGAGATAATATCGGTCTGATAATACACAGATAATTGTGGAAAATGGTGGTGAAGTATTTGGGAGCATTATATTCAACAAAATTGATATGTCCATGTCCAAACAAATATGCTTTACATGAAAGGGTCCCTTCAACTTGCGTGCCAAACTTTATTTCCATGACTCATTTCTTCATCTTGAAAGCAATATGATCCCACCATACAAGTGAAGTGTGGGATGTATGCAATACACTTATTAATGTTGTTTTGGCATTTTCCTAGTTTCAAACAATTAATTGACTTGTTTGGATAGATAGATACTTCCCTCTTGTTTTTCCTATACTCTCATCATCATCATCTTCTTCATCTTATCCCTTCTTCTTGGGCTTATCTCTTTAGCAAGAACCATGGACCCCACTTGCAAGCTACTTGGGCCAATTATGGGTGTCATCTACTTTTTGTGAGATGGCCCAATGTTATGGCTTGGGTTATTGTGTGTAATGTCCACCCTATAGTCCTATTTGATTTTGCACTTGCCTAATGTGGTATGTTGTAAAGCTATAGGTTACCAAATTTGTTTTCCCCTTGTCCCTAGATGCAATGGATTGTGTCCTTCTTAGCCTAGTGGTCCATTTATTGCATTAATCATACTATTTTATCATGATGAACTAACATTGGACTTTAAATTGAATTAGAAATGTATCTTTTACATGATTTGGCGAGAGTGACATTCAAATTAAACCTTGTGTCGAATTAACAAGAGTTGTGTTTTCTAGTGAAATATAAAAACAAATGCTAAGGGTATAGTAAATCATGAGAAGTTGCAACGAGGGAAATTGCCCTAGAGAATAAATTTGTAGTTTCACAGTTGGTTTGATGTTACAATAAAGTTTTGAGTTATTTATTAAGAAATTCTTCATGCTGGAAAATACGAAACTGAAGCACAAAGAGTCAATGCCTACAATGTAGTATCTGTTCAACCTACTGAAGCAAAGCACAAAGAGTCTCAAACCCATGACCTCAGATTTGAAAGAGTCACTTCGTGCCACGAGACCACAAGGTCATTCACTCCCTGAAAATGTTATATATATCTAATTTTTTTTATACTAAAATGTTATCATTTGATTAAAAAAAAAACAATTCTTTATATTTACTAATCTCTCATAAATAGATTTATCAAGATGACATTTTTATTTCCCAAAAAAAAAAAAGATGACATTTTTATAATCATTTCCCCTATTAAAATTGTTGGACACCTACTTATGATTCAAAGAATTTAAAAAATGAGGGATTTGTTCATGTACACTAAAGTGGGTAGATGACACACTAAGTGCATTAAATTGGTGCCTAGTGATAGGATGGAAAGAAACAACAAAAGTTGGTCAAAAACAGCAATGGAGGGGTGGAATTAAGCAACTCTCTAGGAATTGAGGGGCCAAATATAAAATTGGATATGCAAACAGGGCAGGGCAGGTAATGTAGGTGAGCTTACAGAAGACTTGCTAAATCAATCTTAATTGTTAACCAATGGTATTAGGAGTGCTGGGCCCCACATCATGGAGATAATTAATTACAAACCTCAGCAATGTGTGTGGGCATGGAAATGGCCATGGTCCCCTCTTCACAATTTTTTCTAATGCTAATAATTTAGAAAAAAATTTCATGGCATGATATGTAAACAGTACTTTTTGTATCAAGTATAATTTATATATATATATATATATATATATA
The DNA here is from genome assembly GCF_003576645.1 of Ipomoea triloba. Classification (NCBI taxonomy): domain Eukaryota; kingdom Viridiplantae; phylum Streptophyta; class Magnoliopsida; order Solanales; family Convolvulaceae; genus Ipomoea; species Ipomoea triloba. Next base: position 1,589,681 of record NC_044923.1, on the reverse strand, counting down.
TATATATATATATATATATATTATTTGTATTGTGCTGAATACTGTTAACATTTGTCTCAGTCTCACTTACGACATGATTTTAGCTACAGAGTGGGTTCGATCCCTACCACAAATATTAGGGGTTTAGGTCCAGGACATAGTTCAACGAAGTCGAGAAATCTTGCTTCCTAATAATAATAATAATTTAAGAAATTTTTGCAAGTGTTGTTCAGTAGTGATATATATATATATATATATATATATATATATATATATATATATATATTGTACTGAATACAAGTATACAACCATATGTGTTATATGTGTTGCATTAATACTGTCAACTAAATGCAACTAGGCATACCATGCGCAGTTATTTCAGATACAACTATACATGTTATTTGCTTTGTAAAGATACTATTAATACCCATCTCATGGTACTCGATGTACTCAGACATACTAAGTATAGTTATACCAAATACAGAAAGACATCAGCATCAATCAACACTTAAAAAAATCGTAATAATTTAATATATGCTATATATATAATTAATTAAAGACTTGGTAAACTTAGGGTGTGTTTGGAAAGCAGGAAAATGACTTCTGGAAAATGTTTTCTGGAAAATGAGTCATTTTCCGGAAAACAGTTTCATTTCCGATGTTTGGTTGCATTCTGGAAAACTGTCTTTTTGTGTTTGGTTCATTTTCTGGAAAATGAATTAAATTGTATAATTTTACATTTTAAATTATTTTTTAAAAATATAATATAATAATAATAATATATAAAATAATAATATTTCTTTTAAAAAGTAACATATGTGGCTATTTTGGCCAAAAAAATTGTTGAAGCCAAATCCGGAAAATGACTTCCGGAAAAAAAATCCGGAAGTCATTTTCCGGAAAAATGGTCTCATTTTCCTTGGTCAATGGAAATTGTTTTCCGTTGACTGCATTTTCCAGACACTGTCAAACACCAAAAGCCCGGAAAATGATTTCCAGAAATTATTTTCCGGGCTACCAAACACACCCTTAAAGTGACATCATGGGTGAGGCAACTTGAATTGATAATGTTGATTAAAAAAAGAAGGGAATGATAAGGAATACATTATAATGTTCATTTGCACCACCATCATTATCCATCTCTAAATAAAGAAATGCCAGATGCTTGAGCATAGTACAGGAGAATAATAATATTATATTTGTACCCATTACCAGAAAATGAAAGGAGGATGAATGGGAGCAAAAGGAAGATGGGAGAAGCCAAACACTGCCCAAAGCAGAAAGGAAAAGATTATTGGGGATCCGTTTTTGTGATCCGACTCGGCCACCACTTTGATATGAACACCACACAAAAAAGTTGGGTGCTGTTTGGATAGATAGATAAATTAAGTACTGGATTTGGTGGGTAGGCATTAATGCAAATATTCTTTTGACATTTAACAGTAATCCACGAATGGAAAAATGCTATTTCTACTCAATTCTTTTATCCAATCTTTTTTGGCTTGAGTTTCACACCCCCACTAAAAAAATTAAATAAATTTGATGTGTCTTTCTCGACGTGACGATATATCATGATCCTAGTAAGCTTTTTTTTGACATATTGTGATTATTGTGTGGACTATTTGTTAATGTTTTTCTTGGTATGATCGATCAGTTCATTAGCCGTCAATAAAAATACTAATTTTTGAGTGAGTTTACTAAGAGAAATTATACATTTTTCTTCGAGAAATGAAAATTTGGATAAAGAAAAATAGAGAACATAGTTACTTATACATACATTTAGAAAACAAAACATTGAGAATGGAAGATGGAAAACTAAAGATATGCTATAAAAGCAAAACTTGTTATAAGTTTATAAGTTGAAGCATACTAAGCCATATCAACTAGGGCAAATTATACCATGCATCAGGGTTTACTTTGCATTGTAGACGTTGTTTCAAAAATAACATTCAGATTTAATATCTGCAATGATACATTTTGTACCTGCATTTGACCGTTTCTGTACCTGTAGGTATCATATTATATGTTAGCAATTATCAAATTATTTGTTTACATGTACAGAAACTATTAACTGTAGATACAGAATGCATTAACTGAAAGTACAAATTTTTTGTATCAGATTCACAATGAAATATGAACCCTGGTTCATGGTATAGCAATTGATAAACTAGTGGATCAGCTAAAATTTGGGAACTAAACCGCTTATGTTTGTCTACATATGTTGTTAGTTAGTTTACACACAAATCAACAACTTTCTTTTGAATATTATACGAGTAGAGGCTAGGGTTGTTAAGTTTAAAACAATAATGAGTGAATAAATAAGTCATTATACACACTAAACATACATATATAATAACCAATAATTTAATCAACATTAGATCACCAATAATGACCTCTTTGTTGTTTCTATGTGACTTCCTAGAATTACTTGAAACATAAGTTAAAAGGTTGCTTATACCCCTCCCTTAATATAAGGATGTTTTGGAATGTTGTGTTAATTTTCATCAATTTATTTGTGAACACAATTAATTTAAGTCTATGCTAGGCATAGCCATCAATAGTTTATTATCGGGTGACCCAAATTAGGGGGAAGTGAATTCGGATCCATACAAATAATGTCACTTTCCAAATTCCAAAGATGGATTGGAATGAAACATGAAATCCACCAAACATTCTTTGACACTTGTCCTATGTATTAAATTATTATCTTCTTAATCAGATTCTTAATACCTGTTTATGAGTCCATCCTTTTGGTGACAACAAATTACTTTTCTTCCTCAACTTTGCTTATATGTCGAGAGTGATTTTGTGTGTAATTTTCAAAAATATATTTAACTATATTTAGTTCATATTGTGTTTAGAAAGTTTACACAACTTACTGAGAAGTAATGTTATATGCAATGTTGCAAAATCTCATCTACGCATCGATTAATCGGCGCCTAGGCGTTAGGCGTCAGCTAGCCGCCTAGCGTATCACCATAATCGGTGGTCTAGACCGCCGACTAGGCTGTCTAAACGCCGGTTAGGCGTTGACCGCCTAGGCATTCTATGCGCCGGTTAGGCCTCCTAGGCATCGACTAGATTTCCTAGTCACTGATAGGTCACCAAGTCGGCCGATTAGCTATTGTTTTTCTTTTTTAAATGAATTATTTCACTCAAAAAGACATATACTACTCATTCACCCTTAACCAAAGGTCAAGGGTTCAATTCTTGGCTTTGGGTATGGAGCAGCCTTAAATCTTCATGCCAGTTGTCCCACTCAATAGAGGTGCCTACAATCCAACGAGGGGATTAGTCACTGTGTCGCACGGTGAAAACTCTAGGCTACACCCAAAAAAAAAAACATATACTTTTCAACTTTTAGTTTATAGTTTTTCAATTTTCAGCTACTTTTCAACTTTCAGTTATATTTTCAGTTAGGTTTACCAAACATAGCCCACATGTGGTCTTTTTGATACACGAAGGACATTTATTAGTCACTTTTTGATACTAAGATGATTCTGCGGGTGATAGCAAAATACTCGAAGGATCGTTGGATGTATTAATTCATAAAAAAGATATGAATATATAATTAAATTACACGTAACAACCTAAAATGAAGCCAGATGTACTTTATTCAATGGAAATGTGTGCATACTTGACACTATAGTACGGAGTATTTATTTTTGCTTTGGCGACAAATTTGGTCGTTTTCTTTTTTTATTGCCCAAGATGTATCATCGGTTTTCTGGAAGGAGCACGACATCTCTGTACATGCTACGTGGAATGCTACACACAATCTGGACCATCCGTAGTGATGCGTTGGTACACACTGGAGCGCACACATGTTGACGCGTGGCATCATATGCATCGTCAATAAAAATATATTGTATTTATATTTTTGAAACCAGGATATTATATACACCACATATTTTTTTGTGGTATTTTGTATCGTTTGATGTAATTTTATCAGATAAATTTTATAGTTTAATTAATTATATTTATGTGTAATTTATGGATAATTAATAAATATTGACATATAGAGTATTAATTTTTGTTTAAGAAAAGGACGGTTTAAATTACGTGTCTTTAACTTTGTGAAAATTAAACGATTCAATATGAAAAAAATAATATATAAATTTTTATAGAGTAAACTTACAGTCACATGTCATTATTTTATTGATAGAAGAAAAAGATAAATTAAAAATTGTTGATTATTCAATGTCATGTAAGTGAAGACTGAAGAGTAATGCAGTATCTGTTCCTTACTACTGAGTATTTTCTCAATATCGTCTCTACTAATACTCGAACTCACAACCTCCCATATAAGGGAGCAACTTGGTGCCACATCTTTTATATTTCGTCTCCATTAGGACATTTTTCTGGCTCCGCCACTGGTTGATTGGACATTTTATTTAATAATCATAAAGTCTTAGTTCAACTCTTTAAGAGTGTTGTCTAATGACATTTTTTTTATGTTAATTGATCAATTATGAATAATTTAAATTAATTTATATTTTTATGTTTTTTATTAGCTAAAATTACAGGTAAACTTCACTCAAAAGACCATACGTTTGAATAGTTGCTATGGATGTTTTTGTAAATTTAAGAGAAATGATGCATAATAGTGGTCAAAGTTCATATGAAATTTCATGCAACTTTATGGAAAGTTTGAGAGAATGCACATTTCTTGTGCCTAAAGAGTTTGGGCCACCTGATATGAATGTAGCATATTACAAGCTCCTATCCCAAATTACCATAAAAGTGGTCACAAGCTAAAGACTAGGTCAAACTCTCACCCAAACAAGGACCAAAGCAATCCACTCATTATCATGACAAACAAAGTTGTACTCTCGAACTCAACATTTAGAATTGTCTGTAAGTTAATTGTTAGGGCAATAACAAAATCAGATAATCGACTCTGGTATGTACGTGTCATATTGTGCCTTGTGATCAAGTTAAAATTAAAATGTGACCGTATTTATGCCCGAGCATAAAGGCCATATGTTTGGTAATATAGTTAGCTTATCAATCAATTTTGACTTATTTGACCACTATAGTCAAATAGTCAATATAAACGTTTGATTAATTAACTTTTTGTAATAACTTATTACTCCAAAACACTAAAATTCAAAAATTAAGAAAGTCATTATTATACATGTAATCAGCTATCAACTAACAGCTAATTTACCAAATATTTTTCTATAATCAACTAATACTATCAACTTCTCAAAGTCATTAATCTAATCCGCTAATAGCTATTTATCAAATATTTTCTATATATGACTTTATAAAATACACGACATTATGATAGGTAACGAAGTCTTGAGTGATAGATGTGGTCGTCCAGTTCTTATATCGTGGACCGTGGTCCCAAAACGACCTCGTTTCAGTAAGTGGGAGACGGAGCCCGTAATTGACACTACAGTTCATCTCAAAAGATATTGTCTTACATTTGTTTTGATATTATCGAATGAAACTGTAGTTATATCGAAATGTAACTGTAGTTGTGTTGAAATGTAACTGCAGTTTATATGAACTGATACTGAATAACAGTTTCACATTTGTGTTTTTATATTATCAAATGAAACTGTAGTTATATCAAAATGTAACTATAGTTGTGTTGAAATATAACTGCAGTTGTGTTAAAATGTAACTGCAGTATATACGAACTGAAAGTGAGTGACGCGAATTCATCTGTCTGTTTTCATTAATCAAAACGACGTAATTTTGATGCGTGATCCACGATGCATTGTGGACCACGGTTCACGATATAATTTGCCGTGGTCGTCGGTCAATTTTTGCTGGACCAACCACTAGCGCGGAATAATTCGGGCGAGATAGAACGGCGCCGTTTGGTGAACATTTCTAATGGTCGACGTGTGCGTGTTTCACGTGCTGCTAAAAAAGCTACTTTCACACACTCGCAACACGTACCCTACACTCTCCCTTCACTAGCCGTAATTTAAGTGGTTTACACTGGTTAAAAAAGTAGACAATCACAAAAAAAAAAAATCACTGTCTAATGTCTATATTACATATGTGGACGTATTACATTGATTATTATTATTATTAGTGATAAGTTGGGTATATATAGTTTAGTATTTTAACTCAGTTTGAATGGTTGAATTTGGTTTAATATTGTTGGTACAAGTTCAGTGCAGTAAAAAATTTGAGTAACACGTTATCTCAGTTAAAGAAATTATAAGTTTATAACTGAGAGATATTGAACCAATTTTGGGAGATTGCTTTTCTTATGACTTAGAAGATCAATTAGTAACTGATACTTGTTATTTAAGGAGTTTACTTTTCATATTCAATTTTAGTCCTTAATTAGTAGTTTGGAATGTATAAGTACTCAAAAAAAAAAAAGACTCGTAAGGAGACATATTCTTCCCGATTGAGGGCAATATAATAACAGTACCCTATTTTTACATAGTTTAACTAGTCAATTCATACATTCCTTTTTAGTTCATTGATAAGATTTGAACCATGTACCATGTGGTTGCTAATAAAGCAAAACTTATGAACTAGATAAATTATGTTGCGACTTTCCAAAGCTAAATATACTATATGTGATTATTTGAAAATCTTCAACATGTATGTTTTTTCACAAAAATTGAAGTTTCAATCTCTATAACATTGACCCAGTGAATGGAAAATTTCACTTAAGACTTACTCTCGATAATAAGGTATGAGTTTGATCCCTATCCCAAACATTGGAATCAGAGCTTAGGTTTGGGATGTGCTTCTCTTTACGAACTTGGAACCAGGTTCATGGGGTCTATGATGTAGTTCGACGAATCGCGATGAAACGGTTGATGTGGAATTGTTTTGGTGGGACCCAAGGAGCACATCATGTCTTTGCAGAAAATGAGAAGCATAAGGGAGAGGTATGAAAGTTAGAGAGCGAGGATGCCCCCATCCCCATGGCCATGCCAATATACACGCACACACTCACACATAACAGCATCTAACGACTTTTCAGTTTTCAAGAGTCACGATCTAATCTCATCACACGCAATTGGTCAGAATCTTCATGCCCACTTGCCCTGCCATGCGTCCTTTACTCATCAACCCATATATGCACATCAACTACTAGAAGCTCGCCCCATTAAACACTACACATATATATCGAGTACTATCAGCGTCGATGTTATCGGATATCATCAGTATTGGTATCAATAATATCAAATTCGAGTGGATATAATGCATATGGTTGCATTATTCGAAATTATCAACACTTAATTAATATCATTAAAAAACTATAAAGATAAATAAATTTTAATGTCTGAATTATACAGCTAGTATGGAATTCTCAAAGTTATCGAAGGTGTAAAATTAGTCTTCTAATTTCTACCCAAGTAGCTATTTTAGCCCTACTTGACCAAAATTGTTAACTAATTGACTGTAAAATGCGTGAACCAGGCAATAGCATTAGTGACAGCCACATGCAGTAGCGAGGATGAAAATGACAGACAGTGGATCCCACAAAGTCTGACAGTAAAATGCGTGAACCTTAAAGGCAATAGCATTGGTGACAGCCACACGGAGTAGCGAGGATGGTAATGGCAGACAGTGGATCCCACAAAGTCTGACAGTAAAATGCGTGAACCTTAAAGACAGTAGCGAGGATGGCAATGGCAAACATTGGATCCCAAAAAGTCTGACAGTAAAATGCGTGAACCTTAAAGGCAGTAACGCGGATGGCAATGGCAAACAGTGGATCCCAGAAAGTCTGACAGTAAAATGCGTGAACCTTAAAGGCAGTAGCGAGGATGGCAATAATGCGTGAACCTTAAAGGCAGTAGCGAGGATGGCAATGGCAGATGGCAAACAGTGGATCCCAAAAAGTCTACAGTAAAATGCGTGAACCTTAAAGGCAATGGCAGACAGTGGATCCCACAAAGTCTGAAAAAATCTCTCATTTACCAGGTGCCCTAATGTTATGTTAGGTCTTCAGGAGACAATCGAACTCAGGTTCTCACGAAATTTTTCCTCACAATAAGAGCTCACTTGTCACTTTAGCTATCTCATTTGATTAATTAAGAACAAATTCTATTACTACGCAACAAATATAATTAAGGGGTCAAAAATGTCATTTCACACGTTATAAATTACAACATCGTTTGTTGTTGGGAACGAAAAAATTAAACGAGAGTTGACAATAACAAAACCAAAGAAGACGTTTCACATTCATCGCTACCGTAGATTGAAGATCGGACGGTCAGAAAGCAGCCCCCATCGCCCACGCAAACCAGGAGAGAACTCTACTATTGTGGGCGGCTGATCAAATTCGTGACGATCGGAGAACAAGTGAACAAGGACACCTAGCTTTCCTCCAACCAATCCGGTCTCGCCACGTCACCAGCTTGATACCCAACACCATTTCACCCGGCCCCACCACTTGAAAGTAACCTTTTACAAATCGACATTTTCCTAGAATAACATCTTAGTCCCAATTCTAACATCATTCAAAAATAAATAAATAAATACATAAATACATAAAAAATTAAGAATTTAAAGAAAAAGAACAAAGTGCTCCATACTCTCATACTTAGTCTACTTTTAACAGGTTTATAATATCGATCGATATAGTACTAATAATGTTCAATAAATTTTATATGTTATTTTATTTGAACGATTCAAATATCTTAACCTTACTATTAAGAAAATTCTGAAGTGTAGTATCTCATCCACCAAATTATTATTTCAGAAATTTTATATATTATGATACTAATAATCAGTACCTAATATTATCAATACTAATACCGATTATATCATAAAAATCTTGATATTGTACTATTCATATTGTATATTGTATGTCTTACAACGTATAATAAACATTGATACTAATAATACTCATTACAATTTGGTATATCATACGCGGTTAATCCTAGCTCATACGACCATGAGAGCCAAACACTTTAATGAGCGATCTAATTTACTGATAAAAAAATATACCAAAAAATACAAGATGACAACGAACTACATGTGTATAAAGAATCAAGCATTTTGTGACAATGTGTATCATATACCCTATTCGTTGTATAAGTATTAATACAATCGCAAGAAAGCGAGTAAAGAAGTGTATAAATAAAAGGACAAAAACTAAGAACATTATATAAGGGCATTGTTAAAATATTGTAACACAAAGAGGCAAAGTATATACATTTTTTTCATTTTATACAAACAAAACTTTCTTATATGTATAAACACTCTCTAGTACGGAGTATTTGACATTTCACCATCATCATACTATATAATATATAATAATATATTATAGCTTATTTTCTAAGCCCAACTTCTACATTAACAAATTTAGACTTTAGTCCTTCCACTTTTCCTTATTCCCATTTCTGCTCCTGCATTTTTTTTTCTTCTTCTTTTTCCCAGCAGCATTCTTGTATTAGCGTCTTCTACTATGTACAATATATGATGGGGGGTGGGGTGGGGCTAGAGGGGGGGGGGAGACACTGTCACACTGGCCTTTAAGGTAAAAAGCGCAAGTGTTGGGGGGATTTTCATGATTAGGAGAAATATTGAGGGGCTGATTAGCAAATTTGCTTTTAGTAGAACTCTATGATCAGTCCTCCCATTGGGGCCCTATGAGGAATTCCCTTTCTTCTCTTCGCCGCCCTGAAGTTGCCAGAAGTCGGCGGCGGCGTTGACGGGCTGAAGCTGTGAATCTTCCCGGCGCCGCCGTGCCGGCCGTGGCTGATGCTGCTGTAGGAGTCCTCGGAATCCGACGCCGCCGCGGCAGCGGCGGCGGCCCTCTTCTTCTCCGAGAATTGCTTCGGCTTCTTCACGAAATTATTGGATGTCCCAACAATCTGTAATGCCCAGAAAAAAACCCAATTCTCAGAAATTTCACAATCAAACTCGCCGGAAAATCAAGAATCATCAATCTTTCCCCCAAATTCCCAATCTTTTCCTTAATGTGATTGGATTTCTCTCAACCAATCCAGTAATCAGTAATCAGTAAAAGCTGATAATCATGTGCTCCATCTCAATCAAAAGCTTAAGCTGATAGTTGGATTGCACATTTATGTTTATATATTATATATGCTCAACAATCAAAGACAGAAATGACATTAAACCCGGATTAAAAACAAGAAAAAATTTAGAAAAAATGCAGTAAATACCTTGCAACCGAGAGAGCAGAAGCGGAAGCTATCAAGGAGACTACGCTCACAGACCTCACAGGTATTAGTAACGCCCTTTCCCGGCCTTGGCTGTGGCCGTTCATTCAAGAACACAACTTTAGCGCTGTTGATAATGTAGGTCTGAACCGAAGAAATGTCCAAATACTTCTGAATCTCATTCACTCTGATCACATCATGGTACGAAGACCTCCGTATCTGAACCAATCAAAAGGTCAACGCCGTTAAATTTTAGCAAAAAGACTGAATCTTTGCCGGAAAAAAGATGAAATCCAGAAATGAAAAGCACCTGAATTTTTTCAAAAAAAAATTTACCTGAATGGCGCGGTGGTCTTTGTGATTGGCCAAGCAGAGGGAACAAAGAGCGCCATTGGTGCAGTCAAGGCAGTACATATTGCATTCGCTCTTGTGGGAATCGGCGTGGAGTTTGCATTGAACGAAGAATCGCTCTTGGAGCAGAGGCTTCAGCCATGGCGGCCACCGGTTATCGTCCTCGTCCGGCCCTCCAGCTCCCTAAACCCAGAAAACAGAGTCAATAAAACGCTCGGAACATATAATATATAACATAAATGTGCAATCCAACTATCAGATTAAGCTTTTAGTTGAGATGGAACACATGCTTCAATTCCATAATCAAAATGGAGAAAAGGGTGCCGGAAACTCACCATGATTCGCCGGTTCTTGGGCTTGAATTCCCGGACGGTGGTTTCGTGATTGTCGATCGCCAGCTTGAACGGCTTCTTCTTCTTCTTCAAATCTTCAATGCCAAGGAACGGTGTAGAATACTAGGATTAGGATCAGTAACAGTAGTAACGTAACGCCTTCTGAGACACTGAAAAAACAGCAAGAGCCTATAGATACAAAGAGAGAGAGATATAGAGATAAGAGAGAGAGAGAGAAATGGGTTTGGGAATTGGAGGCGGTGAGAGGTGGGGGAGCTACTTTTGTATTGAGAAATGGAGTAGGGTGGGTGGGGGTGGGGGTAGGGGGTAGAGTGGGGTGGGTGGTTTGCATAGGGGGGTGGTGTAAGAAGGCAAATTGGGTCGTTCTTATCCTTTCGGTCATACAAAAAAAAATTCCGAGCCTAGCTCCGAGGCAGAGCCTCTAGATACGTTGGGTGCAAGGAACCGACCTCCTTCGTTCCTTTTTTATTTCCCTTTCATTTTCATGTGTTCATATTCTTTCTTAGGTCTTATCATTGCCATTATAATATACATACATACATTTTTTTTTTTGAGAATATATATACATACATACATATGTATATATATGTATGAAAAATGTATTTCCATCTTTTAGTATATGGACTATGGACTATTATTATTTTGAACTTATTATAATGTGGATTGTAACTAACCAATAAATTATTGATACAGTCATATACTCATATTGTATTGATACAATTGATTAATTATCGATATAGTCATGTATTGTAATGGTACCAAAGTTAACTTTTAAATAATAATGTATGGGGTCACACTTGTGTGAGACCGTCTCACGGATCCTTATTCGTGAGACGGGTCGGGTCGGGTCAAAACACCATGCAAATGTCATACTTATATGTGCAAATCTCACACTTATATGCTCAAATATAACACTAATCAAAAATACGATTTTTGTTACTTATAAGAGAAAAAGTAATACATTTTTCATAATAAGTAATGTTAACAAGTGCCTCCCACTTATAAGGGCAAATATAATACTTTTGAGGAAAAATATAATACTTTTAAATCGAAATGTAAAAGTATTATATTTTCCCTTAAAAGTATTACATTTACCCTAATAAGTAACAAAAATTTTATTCCTGATTAGTATTACATTTGAGCATATAAGTATGGCATTTGTGTATATAAGTGTTACATGTGCATCGTGACCCGATCCGACCCGACCCGTCTCATGGTGAGACGGTCTCACACAAGTTTTTGCCTAATGTATTATACAATCATGTATCATATGAAGTGTTTTTTATAATCTCCAATAAAATTATCTATGCCATATATAATTGTATCGAGTAAGGAAGTTACACATTTCATCTCTAAATTATAAGGAAATAGTACTTTTCATTATATAGTTATGCTTGTCCATTTTTTGTGTCTCAATTGCCTGCGATGTGATCTTTTTCGTCCTTAAATTTTTTTAAAATTAGGTTAAAAATTCACTTTGCAAACAATTGAGAGGCAAAAAATTATTCACTGATAGTTAAAGATTGAAAAGTTGTGACACTAAGATTTAAGAACAAAAAATTTCATTTTTCTTATCGAGTATTATTGAAAATTATTGATAATATTCAATAATATATACACAATCAAATACATTATTATATCATATACACTTAGCATTGACATTAATGGGCTACTTGAAATTTTTTGTTATTATTTTTCATTTGCTTTTAAGTTTTTCATTTATTTTAATGAATAATAATAATAATGGCTATTAACTCTTTTTTAATATACATTTTAATTTAATGGAGAATATTATGTATGTGGTGATGATCATGAGTTGGCACATTATTGCTTATTCCTTTTACTTTTTTGTCATCTTTATTTTAGGTACATCTAATTTATTAATCTAATTTGATTAGGAAGTATTAGACATTAGGCGTGACACATACATTATACATAGGATAATATTAACTGTGGGACAATCCTACCCAAGTTGATTGAATAATTGACTTGATAATCATAAAATTTTAAATTTAATTATAATTTAATACTTCACATTTGAGGGGAGAATCTCAAGAAAAAAAAAATTTATAGTGTCATGTGTGGAAATGTCATATTTTAAAAATAGAAAAGTGGTACATGTTTAGCCACTCACAAAACTTATGAAAAATTATAAATATAATCTAACCACTTACAGGCCATGTGCGACGAGTTCGACTAAAATGATATAAGTAATAATTAAATTTATAACTTTTAAGTACAAGAATCATTTTTCACTTAGTCACCATTTCAGGGCTTTTGTTATTGGTAATGTCACCAAATATAGATAAATATTAGTCGGAGTGACAAGAATATATGTACCTCAATTACTTTTATATATATGGTTTTTGGTTTTGATTTGATTTGATTAGATTAGTGGGTACTATGTCGTTTCATTAAGTGATTGGTTTGGATTAGATGAATAATGACAAGATTAATGGTTATTTAAAATAACCAAATATATAATACTATTGCGATACAATCAAAATATTCCAAGTAAATCTGCGGCAACAAAAGGCCAATCCACATTCTTCACATTGCGCCCACCTATTCATCCAATTTTCTACCTTATAATATTATAAGTGAATAAAAGATTTAATTTGTTAATCAAAGCTTTTAAATTTTGTTTGAAAAAATGTAGAATTTCTCTAATAAGTAAATGTGTTATAAACATTTTGGAGAGTGAGAAAAAAAAAGAAGAATAATATCATAATATGAAAAGGCGGTTGCGTTAATTATATGGCCTCTAACGTGTTCGAATAAATATTCTTGAAAATTGGCGTGATCTGTATTACACAGTTAGAGGTTGATTGTTCCGATGTATACAAACTACAGAGTATATTAACTAATAACGTCAATGCGTCTTAATCTACTGAATTAGTCGAGCCGTTACTACTTACCATGTCATTATTGGCGTGTTTTTTTTATGGTTGGGGCGGTGATGGTTATATAACTTACAACGTAAAACTCTAAATTATTACTTCTGGTCAATTAATAAGTGCGTTATAAACATTTTGGAGAGTGAGAAAAAAGAGAGAGAATAATATCATACTATGGAAAGGCGGTTGCGTTAATCATATGGCCTCTAACGTGTTCGAATAGATATTCTTGAGAATTGGCGTGATCTGTATTACATAGTTAGAAGTTGATTGTTCCGATGTATACTAAGTCAATGCATCTTAATATACTAAATTATCCGAGCCGTTACTACTTACCATGTCATTGTTGGCGTGTTTTTTTTTTATGGTTGGGTTGGCGACGGTTATATAACTTACAACGTAAAATTTTAAATTATTACTTCCAGTCAGTTATTGATTAATTATCAGGGTATTGGTTCTAGGTATTAACGTCATTCAATTCGTAATGTCTCGTTGACTTGATCATACTGAGGGCATGTCTTTCACGCATTCTCTAGACACGTCACCTATACGGACAATTATTTTTCCTTCTCTCCCCGCACATTCTACTTGGCCTAACATAAAACTCAAAATAGGTTTTAACTAATGAAGTTGTTATTTTAGAAAAGTGAAGTAAATTCATCCTTATTTATTTATTGGTGAAAAAAATCCAAAACTTTAAAATTTATTGTGATTATATCTAATTATTCAAATTTTAGCAATTTAATACCAAATATTTTCATTTTCTAGCAATTTTACCAATCATAATATATATCCAACTCAACCAATTACTAGGTAGTATAATGACACTTTTGTTACCATTCTGAATGAGTGGTCATATGATCGAACCCTGGTTATTATTATTATTATTATTATTATTATTATTATTATTATTATTATTATTATTATTATTATTATTATTTTGTTTGGTCAGGTTGGCTCTAACTCTAAACCTCGAGCTATCAGGCTTATTGAGCAAGCTAAACCGCTAAACTAAAATTGAAAAATGAGAGTGGTTACCCACATTTTGTGGAATGAGATAAATTTTGAAAAGCATCCACTTGGTCTCTTGGCATGCGCGACACGTGGAGTCCATGCACAAGGGAAGGTCGGGGTCCTCACGGATATCTCTACGTGTGGCTAGGTTCTTGACACCCTCACCCTGGCTTGGATCGGACAAGATTAAGGGAGTAAGGAGTAAAGGCCTCAAGTGAAGGGGGGGGGGGGGGGTCAGTCAATCCTTCACGACCTGAGATGATCGGTTCAAACCAAAAGTGGAGTGAGTTTGCTATAGAATAGACCCTGATCGGCCTTTTTATCAGGTCGGGTTGATGGCCTTGAGGTCGGTTTTTGCTCGGGGAGAATTCTCACCAGTTTACCCAAGTAACGAGCATGTGCAAGTTACGTGCATTGAGGGTGAGGTATATTCCCCATCAGTTCCAAATAACTTCTATTAAATGGCTCAGGCTATCAAGCTAGCCCGTTTTGACCATCGGCCTCATCATACTGATTTTGTATTGGGCTAAAATATTTTGATTTGAGTCTAACCCTAAAATTTTTTGATTTTATAAAGGCAACTCATCATGTTGGGACTAAGATTGATATCTGTACATATTATGTTTTTTCCGTTAATAAATTATATATTTGTAAATAAATTGAAGACACATAATTTTTAACTACAGACACATAACGTCTTAAATTAACTGCAAACACAATGCAATGTGGACCCTAATCCATGATATAATTTGTCACCATTAGGATGCTTGATCTAAATTTGTTAAGTAGGACGATTATTTGGCAACTCAACATCCACATCATCATATGATTTGACATTATTATTATTATTATAAATTTTCTAATTTATGTAGAAGTGGAAGCTAGCATGTAATTTTTTTTATTTTTGCTTATTTCCTCACTAAGAGATGCTTTCTTGAAATTCTTAAAAAAAGTATTATTTTATTTGAATATTTTATCATGACATTTGTTTTCACTAATAAGATTGGTGTGTATTTATAAAAGAAATTGTGGAATTGTTTTTTTTTTGGTACATTGATATTTGATATTGCATTATCGGTATACTAAGGAAAGTAGTGTTTCAAGATTATGAATCAACAAATAAAGAAATTAGTATTTGTTACTCAAATAAAATAATGAATTCTATTATTAAACATTGCAAGAAAAACATATCTATGTGAGAAAATAGAAAAAAAAAACACTTTAAACTTTGCAATTTTTCATAAATTACAAAAATTATGATAATAATGTAAAATTATACATTAATGCGGATGCTTAGTTGTCAAATAATAGTCCAACTCGTAAGTTTGGGTTGGATCATCATAATGGTGGATTGGATAGTATAATTAGCTAAAAGTATTACAAAATGTAAATATTTGGTATTAAATTGTCAAATTTTAAACGTGTGTATATAATATCAAACAAAGTGTAAATGTTTGGAATTTTTTCATCATTAAGCCTTATTTATTTGTGTTTTATTTAAATGAAAACCATCTATTTATTATCTAAAAAAATTGATTTCTAAAAACTCATTAATAGGCTAATTAATACATACAAAACCTCCTTCTGAATAGCTACTCTCATTATATTGCAAGGAAATATCTTATTCCCGAGACTATTATTCTTAAGAATAATAATAAGTATTAACAGATAATAGAATGATTCGAAAAAAATAAAAGATAATGGAATAATAAATGAGTTAATTCCATTTTTGGTCCTAGATTTATAGGTGACATTCCACTTTTAGTCCTTTTTTTTCAAAACATCCACTTTTGATCCTAGTATTATTGTGGCATGACCATTTTTGGTCCTCAATCAACAAAACAGTTTAAATTTCGCAAAATACAAGAGCATTTCAGTCTTCGATTTTGATTTTTTTCAAAAAATAAACATAAAAAATATAGCGGGTCAACCTACTTGTATAAAAAATATCAAAATGTCATTGTATTTAACGGCATTTCAATGGTTTTCTTGACGAAGGACCAAAAATGGTCATGCTACAATAATACTAGGACCAAAAGTGGATGTTTTGAAAAAAAAGGACTAAAAGTGGAATGCCACCTATAAATCTAGTACCAAAAATGGAATTAACTCATATTATTCACAAAATATTATTTTATTTCATATTTTTTCTATGAATCACACATAATATTACTGTTATTACTTTCAATTACAACCAATCCACAAAAAGAAGATAGATGGGCATGGAGCCCGCATGGGCAGTTCAGTTGGTCACAAGGTGAAGTTTAGGAAGAAAGACCAGTGATCAAATCTTACCCGCCACAATGTGGGAGCAACCTCTCAAAGTGAGGGGCTCCTTGTGCGCAGTAAGTTAATAGCTAGCAACTGCGTTCGACTGAGTTACATTGATTTATATCTTTCTAGATGCTCTGTCGGACCGGCAAAAGGGGCCTTTGTAGTTAGAGATTTAACCTTTTCGAAAAAAAAGATAGATGAGCATGTACATGCATTTCATTGCATAAATAACATAATTAAAGCTAAAAACCATGATTCATTTTGCACATATATAAAATGGCTTTATCTCATCTCACTTTAATAAAAATAAAAAATAATAAAGAAGTAATAATTGTCAAGAAAAGGAGAATGGCAAATGACAAACTAATCCACTACAAACAATGACATATTCAAACTTTTTAGCCTAAGCTTTTATGCCAACGATTGAAATTGGTTCCTTCAAATCTCATTACTCACGATTTCATCCTTCTTAGTGCTTTTTTTTTTTTTTTTTTCCTCCAAAAAAGTTGATAAAAATTCTTCAACAAAACCATTGATGACTCATGCTCCACAACTTGCAGTGACATTTGTTTGGTTTAATTTGTAAGGATAAAATACAAGAAAAAAAGTACTGGATGAAGTTCTGTCGAATCGACAAGATTTTGAAGCTATCTTAAAAAAAATGTTTTTGAGTGAGGTTTTCATTGCCACTAGGTTAAGAAGTATTTTTTTTTTAATGTCTTAAAAGATTGTATTGGTATATGTTGAGCATATAATATGTACAATAGGGAAAATGACAATTTTCTTCCCTAAATTATTGAAAAATTGTTTTTTTTTTTTTAAAAATTATACATGTTATCACTCTTTGTTCCCTACTTTTTTTTTTATGAGACTTTTTTGTCCTTATATTCTATTAATGTTGGGTTAAAAGAATTAGACAGTTAAGTGACTAAAAGTGCTATTTTCTTGTGATTTAAGAATTAATGAAAAATGTTTTTATCCCATAAAATATAAATGTATAGTTCAACTATTAAGTTCAACTTTTAAGTGAAACAAAATACATTTTTAATTTGATATTTAGAGCCAAATTCAAATGAAAAAGGCCGTCATATAAGCTATGACTATTGTCACGACTCACGAACAGGTACGTGTATAGAAATATCATGAATGAGGAAAAATTATAGCACCCTGGCCTCTTGATCGATCGAGCCTATCTCACAACGTCTTTCTAGTGCGATTTTACCTCTTATGTGTTGTTTGTGCTCTATTACACAAAAATTATATTTACCCAATGTACTCTCAGACAACGGTGAATATATTTTTATATTTAAAAAAGATGTAGTAAAGCGTTCTCAAAAAAAAAAAAGATGTAGTAAAGCAGTATGATGTTTAATAGTCCTATAATTACATGCCAAAAGTATAAATTTAAATAAAAGGTAAATTAATAATTCTTTTAATAAACTAATCATCATAGGACACTAGGACAGGTATATATATTAATGCTTAATTGACTTGATGTTTCCTGAGTTGGCCGTCATATATATATCTAAGAATCCATGCTTATGGGTTTAGTTATAGCCTTGATGATTAACGAACATTTCATTATCACATTCCTAACCCCATTTATTAATACATTAAACTTTATACATTTTAAGAATCTTGCAAGAAAAAAAAAATTGAATGATACAATTAGATATAGTAGGGTAAAATGGTAATTTCATTTCATATTGACAAAGTAATCACTCACATTGCAATCACATTAGGCTTGACCCACGTCGCAAAATGGGGCATTGTGGGGTCAGCCCAACACATTCTGGATGACGCGATCCAGCACGCTTTTGTAGGGGTGCTAGTACTCTCGAAAGACAGAGAATTTGTTAATTGCTTGAGGATAGGCAATTAGGCATAGTGAACAACAAGAATAATATCCATAAAAACAGCAACAAACCTATTGGCCTTCTTAGTTTGAGTCGACTAGCTATGAATGACTTCGTCTGGTTTAGCTTATTGTTAATTGCTTGATTATAGGCAATTAGGCATGTGGTTCTTTGATGACCGAGTTGTAAGGCAAGTGTAATTCAGCAACTACGTACTACTACGACAACTAGCAAATTAAACTACACACGTTTAGATCAAACAACAAAATATACCCACAAAAACCTTAGTCATTACTCATTTGAAAAGGGTTTTCAACAATGTAAAGATTATAAGAAAGATGATTATGGTGGGTAGCCATTTAACCACCAAAAAAAATCACCCTTTAAAAAAATGGCCAAGTAGTGTTTGGATTCAAATATGATTCATGAACTAAGCTAATTAAGTGAAAATGGGAATCTAGATTCATGAACTAAGATATGCCAATTTTCTTACCCTTTTGAAAGATCAGTGGTGTGGTCCAAAAACCAATCCCCAAAAACGTTACCTGCGACATCATCTAGAGACAACCAATGGAGCTATCAACTTTAGGCGTTAAAATGTAGGATATGTACAAGGTATTGGCTAACATTGTCTTTATATTATTTGTAATATGCAGGCGTATCGTGTTCACATTGTCTTCTTCTTAAGTTTTTCTTTTTAAATCATGAATAAATATATTAGTACAATTGATAATCCAATAAATATGTCTTAACAGAATTATATAAACCGTAATATATATACATAGAGGGTGGTGATCACAATTCACAGATCAAGTCAAATTTTTCCTAAAGAAATAGCCATTTTCAAACTACCTTGGATATGTTTTGAACAATATGAACCTAAATTGATTAAATGGTCCCTTCCAAGTATATAAATTAAATTAAACTATATATTAAAAGAATTTTTTTTTTCTTTTTTCTAAAGAGGGTGGTTGAGTGGGGTGAGGTGGTTACCTATGGTAGCCTTGTGTACAAAATAACGAAATAGGGCGCCGTTTTCTATGGGTTATGTTGATGATATGCTACTTACCAAAGGAATATAAAAGAATCAATTATTCAATAGGGCTATCCTAAGTGTGAATAGAATGGAATGGAAGGTAGCCCAAACCAAATATCTTTCCAAATTTAATCTTTATTTATACCTTTGCCAACAAAATTATTGGTAAAGATTGAGTTTGATTTTTACTACCAACATTGAGAATTTGGGTTTAGATTGAATTCTTTGCATATAGAAATATATAATTTAGTATTTAGAGAACTTGTCACAAAATAGTTGTCTATGAACATAACAACAACAATATATCTGATTTACAAATCAAATTATAAATGAAATAACATACCTGAAATTAGATCAGTCTAGTTATTTAAAACATCGATCAAAGAAAATGAGGGCATGAGTATTGCAATACTTAGCAACTTTTTTAGTATAACAACAGAAGAAAAGACATGGAGAATAAGAAATGTATGGATCGATGGACAATGTTGCATGGGCGAAAGAATATAATTATGAGCAGAGATGTACATTTTATTACTTAATGATGTTATTACTTAATTAAGAATAAGATGCTATGTGCATAGTCAATAATGGAATCATTGAAGGAATCTATTAGACTGATCTATAAAGCAAGATTATGCATATCCGTCTAAGAAAAGCATTGCACATTTTTTTTTTCCTTTTATTATAAGTCTTTTTATATAGTTTCTAGCCAGTGATGAAGCACATCTTTAATTAATGGAGAATCACCATGACACTATGGCTACCGTACCTTAAATATATAAAGAATGAAATGGAATCCTGCATAGTTAATGTAAAATCAAATCTTTCCAAAATCTCACTCACTCTAGAGTCTAGAGGTACCAAATTGAAGTCTTGTTTTAATTCTGTGTAATAGCGCACAAATTTCAATACAAGAGAGGTGAATTGCACTAAGAAAAATATAAGATCATGTGTGATGAATTCGACTGAAAAGGTATTGGTTAGAACTGAACTCGTAGTTTTTTTGTACAAGAATCATATTTCACTGCACCCAATCGAGTGATCGACCATCTTTTTTATGTTTAATTATGAGGTCGTTCGACCACCATTCTCGATGCTTAGTTAAGAACTTTTAGTATTTAAATTGACACGATGCTATCAATATTCGATCATTCGAAAATTGAGAGAAATTTAGGGTTTTTTTTTTTTTTTTTTAAAGACTACTGTTATTGGTGGTCAATATTTCTTACAAACTTTAGATGACCGAGAAATTTCAACCCCTCTTTTAGGGGGCCGGAAACTTTTTACAACCAATGTAATATTTTGGTGATCAAATCAGAATCTTTTTAAATTTTCACTCACATCTTTTTATTGACAAGGAAAATGTACATCTACTACTTGAGTGTATGAACTAGGTAAATCTCGCTCTAGTATAATAGCTCACAAACCACAAAGAAGAGATAAAATGTAATAGATAGATCATAGATTATATGCGAAAAATTCAACTGAAAAGATGTTGACAACTTTTTATGGCAATAACACTAGTCATCATAAGAATGTGTGGCTATCACTCTACTATCTTTAGTATTTAAATTGATGGTAGACAAATGCATTTTCTATGGTGGATCCAAGGCAATTAAGGGGTTTTAATTTCTTCCTTTTTATTTCTTTTTTTTTTATTATAAAAATACATTAACTATTGACTTTGGAATACGATTTAGTTGACTTTTAGTGTATAATATGCTCTGATTTAATCATCTGACGACATTAAAACATTAATTTTGCATTATTAAATATTTAAATCACATGAATTTCCACAGAGAGTTGCCATCATAATTAACTTGTTCATCTTGCAGAAGCAACCATTTGATGATGACTGCAACTTTTTTGACTAATCCTCGTAGATGTATATAATTAGTAAGCACACTCTTGTGAAGATTTTGAAGATATAACATTGCTAGCTACAATTGACTATTTGGGATTGAAGTAAAAAGAGTTTTGTTTTCTTTAAATAAATTAATGAATTTGAACTTATGTGCGACAGTATATGTTATTTCTGTAGCAGTGTAAGTTGTTCATAGTTGACCAATTCAAATTAAGAAAAATTAATAAGCAACTCCCACAAAGAGTCGAACTTTAGACCTTGTGATTACCAAACGTATTATTAGGTCCTCAATTATATATGGTTGTTGTATAAATTATTCTCTCAATTATTTGCGATGCAAATTAAGTCATTCAATTATTATCAAAGTGACAAATTTAGTCCATCAAATATTACTTTGTTAAGTGGCATGCTAGTAAGGGATTTAGTACTTGAAGGATCATACCTATGCCACCACTTTGATAATATTCTAATAATTAAGAATAGAAAATTATTTTTTCTTTTGAATAGTGGAGCTTGAGATACCAATAGCTATCAAAGAAATGCAGATCGAGTAGATAACACATTATTCTCGCACCTGAAAGTCAAAGTTTCGATTATTGCCAATGCGTTAACTTATAAATTTCCTCAGTTCTCCAATAAAGAATAAAAGATGGTAACACTATTACTCCCCTACCAAGTTGTCCCCTCTTTAATTACTAGCACCAAATTGGAAAAGATTTTGATAGAAATTATTGTTAGTTGTTACAATGCGTTGACATTGTCTATACAATTAATGAAAATTGGAAATAAATGTAGGAAATGGATAGGTGGAGATATTTGAGTACATTTTTTACTTGACTCGGCAATATATACAATGCGTTATAATTAATTAAGAATTAATATGTGCGATTAAAAATTATCAATTACATTATCTTTAAATAAATAAATAAATGAAAAGACTAAACTATCTTTATACGTTGAGATTAAAATATTACAATGTAGAATCATATAGTCGATCAATAATTGCACAATGAATAATACAATGAGAAGAGCTAGGAATATAATGGACCAAGAGAAAATAAAAGAGAAATAATTAGATGATTGTGGTACCATGATATTATTATTATTTTTTGGGTTTTTTGGTGGTACTATGATTTGTTTTGAGGTGTGTTAGTTTGACCAGAAAACCAACTATGTTTGTCCCTTTGGTGGGTTTTAGTCAAAATCAAAGCATGGCTTGGAAGGGAGCCGCGGTCACGGCACGCCAACCATGACTCTTCATTTGTAGGGCCACTTGACCTCTTCTCTAGTCCTCAACACCCCCCCCCCCCTCTCCTCTTTCCTTAATGTACTACCCTAAGACAATGCCATCGAGAGCTACCTGTCGAATGGGGTTCAATTGAAACTCGGTGAATAAGTCTTATCATAAGTGTCAGTGTAAATATCAAAAAGAAAAAAAAAAAAAACATCGAATTTTCAACCCCAAAGGTTTTCCACGCTTTAGCCACACCGCCAATAATGGTAACTGAACTGAACACAGAGGCTAGACCTCTTACTGCGCACAAGAGGCCCCTTCACTTTGAGAAGTTGCTCTCACATTGTCGCTATTGAGACTCGATTGCTTATCTTTGTTCTCAAACTTTCTGTGATCAATTGAGCTGCCCATATAGACACCTAAACGGTAATTATTCACTTAATTTGTGAGTGATATTACAAGAATTTTGACATTTTGTGACACTCTAAAATTTCGTCACAAATAATATCTTTCTGTGACAAAAATAACCAGTTGACTCTCTTGTTTATGATAATTTATTATTGTTATTTTGTTTTGAGTCACATACGGAGCAATAATTGTGACAATTAAGTATTTGATATAATTAAATTGTATCCACTAATAGAATAATAGTGTGACAAATTAAGTTCACTATTTAATTTCACTAAATGTTTATGCATTTTTTTTGCCACAGTAATATAATCTTGATGGGAACAAATATAATTGTGACAAAATGATCTCAAATCATGGAATGTACCACAACCGTCTCAAATTCTTTAAAATGGTTGTACATTGGTGCTAATAATGAAACAAATTCATACTACTTTCCTCAATAGGACTCAAATTTACACTCAAACATTGCAACAACTGACCGCCTAACAACATTAAAACAAACTGTTACTTTTACTATAGATTAATATAACCAACCAGTTACATTGTGACTCGGTACATATATTTCATTTCTTAAACTTAGGTATAGTAGGTTTTAACAAGGACACCATAGGTAGGTTTTTAACAAGGACAACATAGAAAGCAAAGGAGAATGGTATGATGAAATGAGATAGTGTTTGGCGTGTGGGGTTGAGTTGTAGTGCTGCGTTTTTTGTGGGAAATTGGCCTTCACTTTCACAATTTTCACACAAGTGGTTGACTCTACAATTCTGGCTTTCATTCATTCTTTTCCATTAGCACCCATGGCCACTGCGTGGGGTCCACACATCCCAACCCCCCCCCCCCCCCCCCCCCCCCCCCCCCCCCCCCCCCCC
>NC_044923.1:1548804-1565047 GCF_003576645.1 Ipomoea triloba | reverse complement strand
GATCCCCAAACCCCCCCCCCCCCCCCCCCCCGCTGCCGCCAGGAAACTACCTACCTGGCTAGTCACGGCCGGCCATAAATGGACCTTCCCATCACTCACCACCCTTTTTCTTAATTGTTCATCATCTAACCTTTGACGTCATGTCTCACATACCATTTTTTTCCACATGATGTTTTTCCATTAAATTTTGGTGTGTTTGTATGTAGGTCGGTATGTTACTTTGTTTCACCAATGTAGGTTGATTTTTTTTTTCATAAATTTTCTGTCCATGTTTGCGTTGTTTGTTTGCTTATGTTTTAATTGAAGTTATTCACAAGAAAGTTACATTTTTCATCTCTAAGTTATTAGGACGGAGAAAGTATTTTTTTTTCATTTCTTAATTATATCTATTGTCTCTTTTTTGTCTATACTTTACTTGTACATTATAGTATCTGTTCATCTATACTTTCTTGTTGAGCACAAAGAGTCAATACCTCCTCCACCGAGGTTCAATCTCATGATCTCTCATTTAGGAGAATCACTACATGTTAATTGACCACAATGTCTTGTCCCTTAGATTATTTACTTATTTAGCCTTGTTGTGGTTAGTGACTTGGTGAAAATGCCTACTAGTGGGTGTTTTTGTAGAGATGCAATTTTCTTGTAGTTCCTTTGATGCTACAAAATAAAAGAATCCTAATGGACCAAATTTTCAGCCGCCAGATCGGCTATAACGAAGCACTCACTTGGAGCACGGCTACAACAGGACACTCATCCAGAGCCTTAATAAATGAAGCCGAACACATAAATGTGTATGTCTTCAACGTATGCACTGAGATTTTGACCACGGAGAAAGGGAACAAGTTGAGTCTTCCATAACAAATAGTTTGAGGAAGTATGTTTAATGGAGATAAAGTGATGGGCTAGTTGTAGGATATTTATCGAGATTGTGGTTGGATAGGCAATATCAAAGATGATGCGAGAAGATGAGGTGGTGTCACTGGCCGACAGTGGGGGTTAGTGACGGTGGCTAGCCCTGGATCGTTTGGTCTACTAATACCAGATGAGAAGGAATGATCTTATTATTGATAAATCTATGATAATATAAAGTACTTGAGACAAATTTATAAGGATACTAAGAATTCCAGTTAGGATATAAATGGTAAATAATAATATTTCAAATAATATAGGGAGAGGGAGAATGAATTCTAGTATGCTTAGAATACAAATCCTAATAAATTATACCCATTGTCACTTTTTGTCTATTAATTATCTACGGAGGGGCTTTTTTGGTTCCTAAGTTCGATCAAATTTGGGTTAAAAAGTTACTTAGTAGATAGTTGGAGGACGAAAAAAACTACTTTGTAGACAATTGAGTGACGAAAAGTAATAACCGTGCAATTGAGGAAGAAAATTGGCAATTCTGTATAATTTAAAAACAAAAAGTGTCATTTTACCTTATTAAAAACTCAATTTAGGTAGGTATTAGTTGGGTCATTCTTTTGTTTGCTTCTCATATCTATATATGGTTAACTTCTCATCCTAACGACCAAACCATTGCTCATGTCTTATATTTGTTATTGACCGGTATTCTACTATTCTTGTCTTAATGTCTATTTCACAATAAACTACTTAAGCAATTATATAATTCACAATTTTCAACCGTAATTGAAAATCTAGGGGTTGTAGTACAAAAATTTATTTTTTTTAACCCTTTTAAAAATCTGAAAAAAATAAATTACTAGTCCTTCTTTCTGGCCACCATTTGAAAGTTATTGATGATACCGACAATAAAAGAAGATCGTTGAAAATTTTTAACGATTAAACTATACAAGACAATTAGAGTGAGATTTTTTACTAAAGTAAAAATTCCTTTTTGACAATTCGTTATGATGGTTAGAAAAACCTGTTTTCTATTATCTAATTCTCCAGTTTTTCATAAAACTGGAAAATTTTTCAGTTAATAAACGAGCCCTTAAATTTCTGTTCGCTTTTAACATGATTGGGTTGAGTTCATGAGTTGAACAGATGAATCATCAGTCCTTTTGATGACTTTGCAACATTGACAATATTAGCATCTTGAGGTTCTTTGGTCAAGGACTCAAGGTATATTATCCAACAATTTTAATGAAAGTTAGACAAATCAACCAGTACGGAGTTTGATCATATGTAGTTTGGTTCCATACAGTTGCAGTTATTAACTGTCTGCTCATATTTTAGTTATATAATTGCACACTTTTCTTGCAAGCAGTTAAGCTTCTTTAACACAAAAGTCAAATTAAAAAAGTATAATTCCCTTCTTTTATTTGTCAAAAAAAGAGAAAATTGATAAATATTGGTAATAAGATAAAAGGTTTGTACCCAAGCGGCCAAACCAAAATCCACACATAGTTTTATCCTATATTTTTAATGCACAAATAAAATTGTAGAATGTGTCTCAACAGTCTTAAATTTCTAAAACTGTTTATACACGGGTCTCTACAAGAACATACGCATTACAATGGCCACTGAAATAGATTCTTAACTTCATTTTCAATGTGTCAACCAATTGAAGGTCTCATTGGTTGATTTGGTGGATCAGTAAATTACGAGATATGTCTTGACGGCCTAAAGTTTTTCAAAGTGCTTGTATACAGGTGTTCACAAGAACCTCGAGATTGCAAGTACCACAAAAACATATTATTAACTTCATTTTAGATTCATTAACCAATTGAAGGTCCCAGGCCACTTGCTTGCTTTGGTGGATGATTAAATAGCGGGATTATTTCAATTGCCTTAAGTTCCTCAAAGTGCTTGTATACAGGTGTCCTTAAGAAACCGCATATTATGACAGCCACCAAAACATACCACTAACTTTATTTTGAATTCATTAATCAGTTGAACTGCGTTCGAAAGCAACGTTGGAGATATCTAAAAAGGCAAATATTGACGGCAGGCCCCAAGGAAGGTCAGCCATATATAGCCAGTCTGCATCATCATCATCTTGTTGTCACCTTTTGTTAGCTTAATATCTAACAATCATTCATCAACTTGTTGATTGATGCCATTTCAGTACACTATTATTGATTCATAACCACTAATAATACTCCTAATAATCAACTCCCATTTGGTTTGATGTGCTTGGATTGGGTTGGGCTCATACTTGTGTAGTTGTTTTGCACAGAGCCCAAAGAGTAGTCCATAGTATATGGCCCAAAATCTTTTTGGGCTGCCTTATGTAGGATTGGGATTATCAATATTTGGAAGTGTGGTACTATATGCATCATGATGTGTACACTAATTGATATGAAAACTCTTTTTTTTTTTTTTGAGTAGTAGTATCTGTTCATAGTTACTGTCTCGTGTTAATCGGGATATCGGGTGCCGCTTGACCACAAGGTCTTTGGCGATATGAAAGCTCTTAATTAGTCACATATTGCAATATGCAAAATATAATACAGTATTTAAAGGAGAAGAGATTACAACCTGTAGGATTAATAGTTTGATTCAATCTATCACTTTAAAGTTTTATTCTTAATATAATGTGGGTTCGAATCCTATTGTGGGGGGGGGGCTTGTTGATGCTTAATAGGTAAGTGTGTACTTCATATCAGAAAGTTAACACGTACTAACTGAATGGATGCACATTATGATCATTTTAACGGGGCTTCATAGGTTCGTTGTTAATTGATGTTACCTTATTGCTAGACTCAAAATTATGTAATTTTTGAGTGAACCTATGGAAAATAAAATTGTATACTTATATATAACAATATATTCGTACTAATTAAAACACACAAATAAACCAGCATAACATAGTACAGATCATCAAAGAAATTTAGTAAGTGCATTATATTAGATCCAGGAGCTTCTTAATCTATTAAGATCCTCTTATTAATTTACTAGTTTTATACGCACAATGTGCGAATGGGTTAATGTCCAATGTTTATATTTAAATAAATATTTGAAAGTATATCAATGCAAGATTATATAGGAGAAGTTTATACATGGGTAATTGAATGTCGAATTTTTTTATTTAAATATCTAACTCAAAGTATATGAATCCAAGATAATATAGAAAATTCATTATAATTATTACTAAAATAAATGTTTGCAACCTTGTAAAATCGATAGTCTAAATATTTGGTCTAAAAATGATAGTCTAAATAAATACTACTTTTCATTTGAATTTTTATAAGTATTCTTAATTCTCTTTTGAGTAACATTGTCATTGTCTTCATCTTTACTATTTGTTCTCTTCCTTTTTGTTGGTAGTGTGTTATTTGCAATTCGGTTATTGTTGGTAGCATAGATGACAACGTCATGCAATGAGATTATGATATAGGAGCTATGGACTTTCCTTTAGGTGTTCTGCTTGGGGTTCATTTGGTTCAATCATTATTGTTGAATGAGTTATTGTGGATAAAGAAATACATAGTTTAAGAAAAAAGATTAAATAAATTAATAAAAATTTAAAAATTGAAAATATTATATATTCCAAAAATATTAAAAGGTAGTTTCTCGCTTCAATTTGCTGGGTAATGGGTTATTTGAGTACTTTCATGGTCAACAAATCTCCCAAATAGTTAATATGATTGGTTTCAAACTATTTTTATTTTTATTTTTTTTCATGGTATTAAAGAAATACATATGTATCAGTTTTTCAGTTTTTGGTGTCACTATTAATTTATTTAATTCAATAAGAGTAAAATAGAGCGATTCCGCTTCAATTTGTTGGGTTATTTAAGTACTCTCTTTGTCAACCAATCCCCAAGTAGTTAATATAATTAGTTTCAAATTATTTTTAAATTTTTTTTTCATAGTATTAATAAAATACTTGGTAAATAAATATATAACATTATTTTGTACTATAACTTTGATATTTAATTACAAGATATTGTAAAAATAAGATAATGGACAATGTAATGAATATCAATTAATAAATTTGAAGGTAAAGAAGCTTTGCATGAGAGAAAATAAATACAATATAACTAATGAAATTATTTCTCTTATTTAATTTAATTTTTTGATAATGAATAAATTTTTTCAAATAAAGGTATTGTAGACACATAATTCTAAATTAAAGAAATACACATGTATCATTTTTTGTTGTAGCTGCTAATTCATTTAATTTAATAAGAGTAAATAGAGTGAGGAACTTAATTATGTCAAATTTGATTGAAATGAGGTTCGAACCTAAGACATTTCTTATAGAAATTAATGGGTAAGTTAAAAGTTAACGGAATATTAACGGAGAAGAGAATATTTAACGGAAAACTTAACGGATAATCATAAAAATAAGGTTAAATTAGGTAATCTCTATTAACAATATTAATCTGAATTATCTTAACCATCTATTTGATTAAATAATTCATCTGAACCATCCATTTGAGTAAATAATTTGACCGCCATTTTTTCTACCCATTTTAGGCCTAACTCTCTTTGGCTCTTATTAGTATAGTAGATTTTAATGATTATTTTGGTACATAACACACGTTCAAGATAGATAAGCTATGAACAACTCAACCTCTTTTACATGCTTGTGCTGCTTTACCATCTAGAATAGTAAGGCGAGCTTCATTTAGAATAGCTATGGATAACTTAGAATGGATTTTTTTGGTTTAGCGATGGAAATATCCATCACTAAATTTAACAATCGAAATAAATTGCATTGCAAAGCCTTAGCGACGGACCATTTTCGTCGCTAAACACTTTAGTGACGAGTTTTCCTTTTTAGTGGCGGACCGTTTCTGTCGTCAAACACTTTAGTGACGAAAATTTATGTAGCTATTTCTGCATTTTTTTTAATGGTACATTCAAGTTGTGGCTACAAGCTAAGCACCTTGTGTTTAGATGAGACATTTGTCACTCTCCTTGAGGGAAGGTCACATGATTTAACCCTGATAGTGAGTATATATTGAGTGTTTGGGCTGCAACAAATTGAGAAAGTATAGAACAAATACTAGTATATTATCTTGTAATAGAGTTGTTCGATGTCAAATTTTGGTATTTATAATTGGTTACGTTATCTTTTAATTCCGGGTTAATATTAGAAAGTAATTTTGGAAAGTAATTTTTGACAAATTTAACTGATTTTTATAGAACAAACCAGCATATATAACATAATAAACATTACACATAATCGAGCAATCTCTACCAAGTTGATTGGATAGTTGTAACTAGATTTCAAATTAGTCTCCCTTGTCTTAGCTTGAGACAACTATGAACTAACAACTAGCTAGGCTGAGTGCTCTTCTTATTATTCTTCTTTTACAATATTTTTGGCACATAACAATGGCAGGAAAGAGATACAAACCCAACACACCTTAAAGATTGCTAAGCAAAACAATAATAGGCCTCAACTCAGTTGGTCAGACAGAAGCAATTTTGACAGTGTCATTTTCTCCGACGACACATGCACAACCTTCGCCGCACTCGAACTGAATCTTGCCGGCTTCCGGGCCATCAGTCTTGGAAACCACACACGACCACCCTTCCGGGCACACGCAGAACACCTTCGAGTTCGCCGGCGGCGACCCCTCCCTCGCCTGCTTTAACTCTTCCTCGCTCAGCGCCTCAGTCGGCCTGCAAACATATATAAGTGTTTGATTAATCAATTTTTTTGTAATTTTAAAATGTTAAAATTCAAAAAACTGCTCAAAGTAACTTTTTCAATTGATTTTTTGAGAAAAGAAATTATGCCAAATAACTATCACCTAATTCACCAAATAACCTCCTACAATCAGTTAATACTCTCTAACCTAATCAGCTAACAGAGAGAATGAGAAGTGGAGAGGGAGAAGCTAATTAAGGAAGTTACTTGATGGAGCAGGAGCAAGGACCAGAGCAGTTAGAGAAAGCCTTGCCGGACTTGGAAGGATCGGTGGTCTTAGTTATGGTGCAAGTCCACCCATCGTCGCACTTGCAAAACGCCGCCTTGTCACCGCCGTCCATGCTCACTACCTTACCGCACCGGAGAATTGAAGAAACAAGAAAGCTAAGGGAAGCAAATAAATAAGTGGAAGATACTATGGATCGCCACTTCCACTCACCTAATGTCACGTTACCTCAGCTTGCTTTCATTGGCCCATGAATTGGACGAATTGTCGTTATATATATGTATATATTAGACATAAATGAGAACTGAGTCCATGACAACCAATGATAGATCTATGAATGAGATTAATTGGAAGATTAAAAGTGCACAGACATTATGTTGTGTGTGGTGTGTGCATATTAAAAGCGTCTCTATTTTGCACACAACATATCAGTGTTGCAAAAATTTTCCTTAGACACTAATTAATTCTCGCCTAGGCGCTAAGCATCGGTTGACCGCCTAGCCTATCACCTTAAATGGTGGTCTAGGCGGCTGGCCTGCTAAGCGACCGCCTAGACAGCCTAAGCACTGCCTAGGCCTCCTAGACACCGACTAGGCTGCCCTGTCGGTCGATTAACTATTATTTTTTTAATGGGTTATTTCACTCAAGACAATATCATTTTGAGCGAAATAACCTTAAATTGTACAAACTCTATATATATTTTTAGGTTAATATTTAATATTTTAGTATTAACTATTAAAGTATTATATAGTTTATAATTATTAGTCATTAAAAAATAAAACATAAAATAAAAAAAAATACACCGGCACCTAGATTCCAATTCATCCCCGCCTATGCATCATAGGCGTTAGGCGCTCCCCAAACTCCCGAAGAGCGCCTAGCGATGTTTTCAAGCATGCAACATATGCTAATATGCACACATCATAATTCCGCGCCATTTTAATTATCAATTAATCTCATCCATAGATCTATTTTTCTAATGGATGAGATTAATTCTCAAGATTGATTCTCATATAAACCTCACAGGTTGGCAAACCCCACGGGCCGGCTTGAGATCTTTCTTTTTTTAAAGCCAGACAAACTTTAGTTGTTACAAAAAATAATAATAAATATTAATATTAATATGGTGGTGGGAGACACTGTCCCCACTGTCAAGTATAATAATAATATTATTATTATTATTATTATTTTTTCCTGTCACAATAATAATAATTTTTTTAATGCTGCCAACTGCTTTTCTCCCCCTTGTTTTTCCCTTCTTCTTTTGTTTTCTCTTCTTTATTTATATCCTTCTTGTCTTCATTTTCTTTACTGAACTCTTGCACTGTGGGGGCTTCATAACATTATTGACAAGCTTTATGACTTGAGCAATTTTGGACAATCTTGGCAACACTTTCTCCGTGAACAACCCTGGCTGGCTCAGATCAGTCTGTTGCCACTCATGGGAATTGAACCCATTGGCTATTACCGCCCGGTTGTTATGCCATAGACCTGGGTCCATAGCATAATTTGCTCCGGACTAGCCTTTACTTATACTTTTTTTTTAATACATTTGTCCCGTAGGTCAAGCCCGTTAAGCCAGCATTTTTGTAAGCCAGCTTTTGTACTGTTCTAACTCGTTTCATTACGAGTTGGGTATATAGATCGGTTCACGACTTCAACCCACTTCGACACACCTGCTAATGGAGAGATTTTTGGGCCTCCTTAACGAAAGTATGATTTGGTTTGGGGGAGAAAGGAAAAGTCCAATTTGGTAGGTTTAAGGCCCAAATATGGATTGGGTTAATGGGTTACTTTTAATTTGAAGACCAATGCACATGGTTTTGGTTCGTTATTGGATCCTGATCTGACATGCCAAATCTGAAGTTTCTGCAAATTTCATTAGAGCATCCTTATAGTTGGAGTTTTTTCTCCAGTTTTTTGTGGGCCCCAACATCCACCTCATCATCCATTATCTCACTCAATCACAAAAACTCTTCTCCACACCAGTTTAAAGTTTTTTCTCAGTTTTTTGTGGACCCACTATTTTCTATCCTATATTTTAATTATTTCTTTATTTATTTGAATTATAAATTTATAATTATAAAAATTAATTAAAATAAACATACCTACAATATTTAAAATGATAATTACAAANAAAAAAAAAAAAAAAAAAAAAGGACATACCGTGAAATACAAAACATAAAGGAAACCAAAAGAAAAATAAAATAAATAAAGAATGAGGGTGGTAGGGGTGCTGAGGCTCTGACAAAGAAACCCGGTCCTTGCAGGGATAAAGTTTTGCCCAAAAGTGAGGCTCACATCAGTTACCAACTCAACATTGTTTTTTTTTTTACTGTTCCAAAGTGTGAGAAAAATGCACTGGTAGGGGTAGTAGGGCAAATTTCATTATGGTCCATGTAACGACATTTCTTATTATTCAGTTTCATTTTATACATATTATAATTTTTTGTTACAACATTGCTACAATTATTCTAATTCAGTCACAATTTTATTTGACTATATACACTTAATAAATGAGACCTACTATTCAGTTGTATTCTATACACGATGTAGTTTTATTACTGGGCAATTAAAGTATCATTATAATTCATCTACAATTTGACAATATATACTCAATATGTTAGACAAACTATTTAGTTTCATTTTATACCCATTGTAGTTTCATTCCGGCACCGCTAAAGTATCATCCTTATTCAAGTATAGTTTTAATGGACAATCTCTATGCTAATCAATAAATAATGAGTTATTGTTTATGTCACCTAATTTGACTCTTACCCGCTAAAAACATGATTCATGATATTTAAACACAATGTAAATATACAAAAGTAAATTTTTCATCAACTTTACGTTAACAATTCACTTATTTAAATTAAAAAAAAAAAAAAAAACTATCTGAAACTAAATTTTTTTCTTCCTATTTTTCATTGCTCCCACTAAGAAGAAGGTGTGTATCGGATCCATTATTATACTAGCTTAATGTAGTGCAGTACAGTGCATGGGTTGTTAGGTTTTAGTGGAGGAGTTTGATTTATCAAAACAGGAAAGATAATACAACAATGGTATACAATTCATTCTATGCATGTGTGCATGTTAGTGTCACTCAAAGTGCAACACCAGCAAATACTCCTGATCAGCATCACCGCTCACCTAACCTTGTTAAAACTAATCTTCTTTCATATTTTTTTTTTAGTGACGAGGAAACCAGTAATCACTATACGAGTATATGTATTGAAATTTTTTTATTCTTAACTTGTATAATAGTCCACATATATACGACACATGATGAGAAATAAATTAAATCATACTAAAAAACGAGGAGTAAGTATGAAAATCATGTTTCACCCACTCTTCTGCCATTCTGGAGTATCTTTTTTCATATTCAATTCAATTAAATGTTACCCCATAATTAAATGCCTATTAAACTTGAACTTATAAATTATACTCTTTATTTAATACTATGCATGGTATTACATTATTGTTTCCATTCTTGAATAAGTAATATTAAACTTCAAAAAAAAAAAGTGAGTTTAATATTACTTATTCAAGAATGGAAACAATAATGTAATACCATGCATAGTATTAAATAAAGAAAAAAAAAAGGTGAGTTTAATATTACTTATTTAAACTCACTTTTTTTACTTTATCTTTTAACCTTTGTCATTGCATGTCTATTGGAGTATTGGGGCAACATAAATCGGGATGAGTAATCTTGTGTGAAATCCTCAGACATGTAATATATTTTAGTTAAAAGTATTACCCGTCTCAAATAGGGCGACTGAATGAATAAAATATAATTTTTTAGCTCCCCAAACCCTCTTGATCAAGCCCGAAATAGGGGAACAAAATTAGATTTTCCTAGTATTACATTCAATAGCCAATTTCCAACCGCTTTTCAAGTGGAAACTAGCAGCAGTTGCCCTAATAACGACCTGAAAACAGAGAGTGAAGTGTTTAGTATAGGTGAAGGAGGAGATAGAATAATGTGGGAGACAGCACAAAGCACACTAAATAATGGCTGATATTGATATATACATATATACTTGAGTGAGGGAATGAAATTATTATTATCATTATCATTATTATTGTGTATATATTAGAAATGAGAAGCTAGCCACATTGTGGGGACGAAAAGGGTTTTCTTTAGATCAGATGTGCTTTTTCTAGCTTCTTTAACGCGTTTGTGTGTCCTATAAATACCCACCAATTCCATGCATTGGCATAGCAATCAGATCAGCTTAATTGCTTTGTCTGATCTTTTCCAATGGCGAAGCACACAGGTCTTTCTATACTCTTCTTTGTGCTGCTACTCGGGCTTGGGATATGCTCAGCAGCCAGAATTTTGTTGAATTATGATGCTGGGAGTGTTGGGTATGGCGCCGCCCACGGCATTGGCGGTGGCTCCGGTGGTGGTGGAGGGGAAGGTGGCGGGTATGGTGGAGGCGGCGGAGGGGGAAGTGGCGGTGGAGGTGGTTATGGGGCTGGTGGGGAGCATGGTGGTGGGTATGGGAGTGGGGGTGGTGAGGGAGGAGGTGTGGGAGGGTATGGGGGTGGTGGATATGGTGGTGGGGGTGGAGGTGGAAAAGGTGGTGGAGGAGGTTATGCCGCCGGTGGAGAGCATGGTGGTGGATATGGGAGTGGGGGTGGTGAAGGAGGAGGTGCGGGAGGGTATGGGGGTGGTGGAGAACATGGCATTGGATATGGTGGTGGAGGTGGTGGTGGAACGGGTGGTGGAGGCGGTTATGGCGCCGGTGGAGAGCATGGCGGTGGTTATGGAAGCGGCGGTGGTGAAGGCGGAGGCGCCGGATATGGTGGAGGTAGTGGTGGGGGCGGTGGCAGTGGTGGCGCACACGGCGGTGGATATGGAGGCGGTGAAGGGGCCGGAGGCGGGTACGGCGGTGGGGGAGGACAAGGCGGTGGCGCGGGTGGTGGTTACGCAGGAGGAGCCGGAGAAGTATCCGGCGGTGGCGGAGGACACGGAGGCGGCGCGGGCGGAGGTTACACCGGAGGAACATCCGGCGGTGGCGGAGGACAAGGAGGCGGTGCGGGTGGAGGTTACGCCGGAGGAGCATCCGGCGGTGGCGGAGGACAAGGAGGCGGCGCTGGCGGAGGTTACGCCGGAGGAGCATCCGGCGGTGGCGGAGGACATGGAGGCGGTGCGGGTGGTGGTTACGCCGGAGGAGCCGGAGAAGCATCCGGCGGTGGTAGTGGTGGAGGACACGGTGGCGGTGGGGGTTACGCCGGAGGAGCCGGCGGAGCATCCGGTGGTGGATATGGTAGTGGAGGGGGCGAGGGTGGGGGAGCAGGAGGAGGATACGCCGGTGGCGGCGGCGCCGGCAGTGGAGCTGGTGGAGGAAGTGCCTACCGCGGAGGAGGTGAGCACGCCGGTGGATATGGTGGTGGCGCCGGCGGTGGTCATGGTGGTGGCTACGCTCCTTAAGATCTATTATCCCAACATCTCCATCGTATCAGCATTACAATTATTACAAATGGAAGCTTGGAAAGATTCGTCCTCTTGCCTATGGAATAATAAGAACATTAATAACGTACTTAATTAAATATGTGAGGGCAAATTAAATTATTAATAGGGAAATTAAAAGTACTCTTTCTATATGTTTTAATTAATGTTTGTTCTAATCAATATACTTTAATTTATGATTGTACTTGCATGGCATATTCTTCTTCGTTTTCCTTTTATCTAGATTATCAATTGCTTGAGTTTTTGAATTTAGTTCGTCTTAACAATTTGAGGTCTCAAACTCCCATCGTCTATCACTCTATCTTACTCCAAATATTTGGCATGTCGAACATCTGACTACGATATTACTCATAATCTAAGCTCGTATGTTGCAATGTCATGAAGGATGCTACCCAATTGATCTTGCGAGTAGTGATGCTTAGTTTGTCTCAAAGAGTAAGCCATACACAAAGTTTAGATCTAACAATTCTATAATGTTAATAAAGATCAATCGATTTAAAG
The DNA here is from genome assembly GCF_003576645.1 of Ipomoea triloba. Classification (NCBI taxonomy): domain Eukaryota; kingdom Viridiplantae; phylum Streptophyta; class Magnoliopsida; order Solanales; family Convolvulaceae; genus Ipomoea; species Ipomoea triloba. The sequence goes on along the minus strand of NC_044923.1, from coordinate 1,552,270 downwards.
TTTGCATACACAAAGTTTGCATAGAAATTTAGAAATTAATTTTTATATGCATGTTTTTAATCGAGCTAATCCATTATTGTTGTATTTTTATTTTTTATTTTTACAAACCAACGAAATATTGCATTAAGCATCAACAACAAAAATTAGGGGACACTGTCGCAGAACATACGGGCAATCTGAGATTGGGCTATACTGGTCAACCTATGAGCAAACTTGTTTCTAGCCGGTGGAATAAAAACAATCGAAACAGACAAGAAAGAGCTAGTAATAAAAAATAATGCTACCCAGATAAGACCTAATGGTATCCTTGTTGGGAAGGACAATAACCAAATTTAGACAATCGGATTGAATGCAGACGTTACGAATACATACCCGGAGGACAGGGCCTCTTTACACGCCAATAGATCCTGTACACACTGAAGATGTCCATTAAATGCTGCAAAAACATCCCTTACTCCATTATTGTTGTATAAGTGCTCTAATGCACATATAGAATCCATGCAAGACAATTTTATATAATTTTTACATGTATTACATTTTCGTATAAAATATGATTATTATTATTATCTTTGACTTAAATTGTCTTGTGCGATCATAGTCAGGAAGTTAATAGGCACCTCTCTCAAAAAACAAAAAAAAAAAGTTTGTTAAACAAACTGTCTGATCAAGATTGGATGAGAAAATAAAAATATTTTTTTGAAACAAGAAAATAAATATATTATTATAATTAATAATATGAAAATATTACGAAGAGAGTATACATATTTGGTTGGATGTGAGAGAGAGCAGGAAGTGCAGTCATTAATGGAACCAGAAGCATTCCTAATTGTGCTCTCCACCTACATTAATGCGCCTTTCTATCATTTGAAACTCATATAAATACTTACGGATTCCAAACATACTATCATATCAATTAATTTGTGTTGTAATCTATAATATATAATATATAATTTATATAATAATGACGAAGCATACAGCGCTGTGTATATTCTTCTTGGCGCTGAGCTTCGGAATAAGCTTGGCATCCCGGAGTATTTTACATTTCGGGCTTTTATTTCCGGGTGGGGGTGGAGGTGGAGCGGGAGCCGGAGCAGGAGGCTCAGCTGGAGTCGGTGCTGGTGTTGGAGTCGGAGTTGGAGCTGGAGTTGGAGCCGGAGTTGGAGGAACAGGGGGAGCAGGAGCAGGAGGCGGTGCAGGTGCCGATGGTAGAGCTTACGGTTCCGGTAGTGGTCATGCACATTTAGGCGCTACATTAAGTGGACAAGCACATGCAGGACTACATGGTGCTGCCGGTGCTCATGGATACGGAGGAGGACATGGTGGAGGAGTAGGTCATGGAGGATGGGGCGGAGGACCATTCGGCGGTGCAGGATGGAGAGGAGGACCATTCGGCAGTGGTGGAGGAAGCGGTGGAGGATCCGGCGGCGCTGGAGGAAGCGGTGGAGGATCCGGCGGCGCTGGAGGAAGCGGAGGAGGATCCAGCGGCACTGGAGGAAACGGAGGAGGATCCGGTGGCGTTGGAGGAAGCGGTGGAGGATCCGGCGGCGCCAGTGGAAGCGGTGGAGGATCCGGCGGCGCCGGTGGAAGCGGTGGATCATCCGGCGGCGCCGGTGGAAGCGGAGGATCATCCGGCGGGGCCGGTGGAAGCGGAGGATCATCCGGCGGGGCCGGTGGAAGCGGAGGATCATCTGGCGGCGCCGGTGGAAGCGGAGGATCATCCGCTGGAGGAAGCGGCGGATCATCCGGCGGGGCTGGAGGAAGCGGCGGAGGATCCGGCGGCACTGGAGGAAGCGGCGGATTATCCGGCGGCGCTGGAGGAAGCGGAGGATCATCCGGCGGCGCTGGAGGAAGCGGAGGATCATCCGGCGGCGCTGGAGGAAGCGGCGGATCATCCGGCAGCGCTGGAGGAAGCGGTGGATCATCCGGCGGGGCTGGAGGAAGCGGAGGAGGATCCGGCGGCGCTGGAGGAAGCGGAGGATCATCCGGCGGGGCTGGAGGAAGCGGCGGATCATCCGGCGGCGCTGGAGGAAGCGGCGGATCATCCGGCGGCGCTGGAGGAAGCGGTGCAGCATCCGGCGGCGTTGGAGGAAGTGGAAAATCATCCGGCGGCGCTGGAGGAAGCGGAACATCATCTAGCAGTGGGAAAGGAAGCGAAAATCATCCGGCGGCGCAGAAGGAAGCAGAAAATCATCTAGCAGTGCAGAAGAAAGCAGAAAATCATCTAGCAGTGCAGAAGAAAGCAGAAAATCATCTAGCAGTGCAGAAGAAAGCAGAAAAATCATCTAGCAGTGCAAAAGAAAGCAAAAAATCATCTAGCAGTGCAGAAGGAAGCGGAAAATCATCTAGCAGTGCAGAAGGAAGCGGAAATCATCAGAAGGAAGCGGAAAATCATCAGCAGTGCAGAAGGAAGCGGAAATCATCCGCGGCGCAGAAGGAAGGAAAATCATCTAGCAGTGCAGAAGGAAGCGGAAAATCATAGCAGTGAGAGGAAGCGGAAAATCATCTAGCAGTGGAAGAAGCGGAAGCGGAAAATCATCCGGCGACGCAGAAGGAAGCGGAAATCATCCGGCGACGCAGAAGGTAGCGGAAAATCATCCGGCGGCTCAGAAGGAAGCGGAAAATCATCTAGCAGTGCAGAAGGAAGCGGAAAATCATCCGGCGGCGCAGAAGGAAGCGGAAAATCATCTAGCAGTGCAGAAGGAAGCGGAAAATCATCTAGCAGTGCAGAAGGAAGCAGAAAATCATCTAGCAGTGGGGAAGGAAGCGGAAGCGGAAAATCATCCGGCGACGCAGAAGGAAGCGGAAAATCATCCGGCGACGCAGAAGGAAGCGGAAAATCATCCGCGCGAGTGGCGAATCATCCGGCGGCACAGAAGGTAGCGGAAAATCATCCGGCGGCTCAGAAGGAAGCGGAAAATCATCTGGCGGCTCAAAAGGAAGCGGAAAATCATCCGGGGGTGGATCTGGTGGTGGTAATGCAGGCGCAGGAGGAGGAGCATCCGGTGGCAGTCATGCCGGAGTAGGTGCATCAGGTCATGGTCATGGAGGAGCAAGCGCAGGAGTAGGTGGAGGACTATCCGCTGGTGCTGGTGCTAGTGCGGGTGTCGTGCGGGTGCTGGTGCGGGTGCTGGTGCTGGTGCAGGAGGAGGCGGCGGAGTAAACGGTGCAGGTTCGGGAGGTGGTGGTGCTCATGGTGGTGGTCATGCCGGTGCTCATGCTAGTGCTAGCGCTCATGCGGGTTTGTCTTTCGGGGCCCAAGCTCATGCTCATGCTCATGCTCACGCCAGCGCTGCAGGTGAAGGGCATAGCCAAGCTTCAAGCCATTCTAATATCGCTAATCGTTGAAATCCCAATTAAGTCCCAACACCACCATTCCGGCTGCGAAATTTCCTCGCTCCCCAAGGCTTCACACCTCGACCCGACAGAATCCCTACATAAACATTATAATATCCTTTCAAAGGATTCC
>NC_044923.1:1488049-1548779 GCF_003576645.1 Ipomoea triloba | reverse complement strand
AGATCCTGTACACACTGCCAATAGATCCTGTACACACTGAAGAATGTCCATTAAATGCTGCAAAAACATCCCTTACTCCATTATTGTTGTATAAGTGCTCTAATGCACATATAGAATCCATGCAAGACAATTTTATATAATTTTTACATGTATTACATTTTCGTATAAAATATGATTATTATTATTATCTTTGACTTAAATTGTCTTGTGCGATCATAGTCAGGAAGTTAATAGGCACCTCTCTCAAAAAACAAAAAAAAAAGTTTGTTAAACAAACTGTCTGATCAAGATTGGATGAGAAAATAAAAATATTTTTTGAAACAAGAAAATAAATATATTATTATAATTAATAATATGAAAATATTACGAAGAGAAATATATTGGTTGGATGTGAGAGAGAGCAGGAAGTGCAGTCATTAATGGAACCAGAAGCATTCCTAATTGTGCTCTCCACCTACATTAATGCGCCTTTCTATCATTTGAAACTCATATAAATACTTACGGATTCCAAACATACTATCATATCAATTAATTTGTGTTGTAATCTATAATATATAATATATAATTTATATAATAATGACGAAGCATACAGCGCTGTGTATATTCTTCTTGGCGCTGAGCTTCGGAATAAGCTTGGCATCCCGGAGTATTTTACATTTCGGGCTTTTATTTCCGGGTGGGGGTGGAGGTGGAGCGGGAGCCGGAGCAGGAGCTCAGCTGGAGTCGGTGCTGGTGTTGGAGTCGGAGTTGGAGCTGGAGTTGGAGCGGAGTTGGAGGAACAGGGGGAGCAGGAGCAGGAGGCGGTGCAGGTGCCGATGGTAGAGCTTACGGTTCCGGTAGTGGTCATGCACATTTAGGCGCTACATTAAGTGGACAAGCACATGCAGGACTACATGGTGCTGCCGGTGCTCATGGATACGGAGGAGGACATGGTGGAGGAGTAGGTCATGGAGGATGGGGCGGAGGACCATTCGGCGGTGCAGGATGGAGAGGAGGACCATTCGCAGTGTGGAGGAAGCGGTGGAGGATCCGGCGGCGCTGGAGGAAGCGGTGGAGGATCCGGCGGCGCTGGAGAAGCGGAGGAGGATCCAGCGGCACTGGAGGAAACGGAGGAGGATCCGGTGGCGTTGGAGGAAGGGAGGATCCGGCGGCGCCAGTGGAAGCGGTGGAGGATCCGGCGGTGGAAGCGGTGGATCATCCGGCGGCGCGGTGGAAGCGGAGGATCATCCGGCGGGCGCCGGTGGAAGCGGAGATCATGGCGGCGCCGGTGGAAGCGGAGGATCATCCGGCGCGGGAGGACAGCGAACGGCGGATCATCCGGCGGGCTGGAGGAAGCGGCGGAGGATCCGGCGGCACGGAAACTTCGGGTGAGGAAGCGGAGATCATCCGGCGGGGCTGGAGGAAGCGGCGGATCATCCGGCGGCGCTGGAGGAAGCGGCGGATCATCCGGCGGCGCTGGAGGAAGCGGTGCAGCATCCGGCGGCGTTGGAGGAAGTGGAAAATCATCCGGCGGCGCTGGAGGAAGCGGAACATCATCTAGCAGTGGGAAAGGAAGCGGAAAATCATCCGGCGGCGCAGAAGGAAGCAGAAAATCATCTAGCAGTGCAGAAGAAAGCAGAAAATCATCTAGCAGTGCAGAAGAAAGCAGAAAATCATCTAGCAGTGCAGAAGAAAGCAGAAAATCATCTAGCAGTGCAAAAGAAAGCAAAAAATCATCTAGCAGTGCAGAAGGAAGCGGAAAATCATCTAGCAGTGCAGAAGGAAGCGGAAAATCATCCGGCGGCGCAGAAGGAAGCGGAAAATCATCTAGCAGTGCAGAAGGAAGCGGAAAATCATCTAGCAGTGCAGAAGGAAGCAGAAAATCATCTAGCAGTGGGGAAGGAAGCGGAAGCGGAAAATCATCCGGCGACGCAGAAGGAAGCGGAAAATCATCCGGCGACGCAGAAGGAAGCGGAAAATCATCCGGCGACGCAGAAGGAAGCGGAAAATCATCCGGTGGCGCAGAAGGAAGCGGAAAATCATCCGGCGGCACAGAAGGTAGCGGAAAATCATCCGGCGGCTCAGAAGGAAGCGGAAAATCATCTGGCGGCTCAAAAGGAAGCGGAAAATCATCCGGGGGTGGATCTGGTGGTGGTAATGCAGGCGCAGGAGGAGGAGCATCCGGTGGCAGTCATGCCGGAGTAGGTGCATCAGGTCATGGTCATGGAGGAGCAAGCGCAGGAGTAGGTGGAGGACTATCCGCTGGTGCTGGTGCTAGTGCGGGTGTCGGTGCGGGTGCTGGTGCGGGTGCTGGTGCTGGTGCAGGAGGAGGCGGCGGAGTAAACGGTGCAGGTTCGGGAGGTGGTGGTGCTCATGGTGGTGGTCATGCCGGTGCTCATGCTAGTGCTAGCGCTCATGCGGGTTTGTCTTTCGGGGCCCAAGCTCATGCTCATGCTCATGCTCACGCCAGCGCTGCAGGTGAAGGGCATAGCCAAGCTTCAAGCCATTCTAATATCGCTAATCGTTGAAATCCCAATTAAGTCCCAACACCACCATTCCCGGCTGCGAAATTTCCTCGCTCCCCAAGGCTTCACACCTCGACCCGACAGAATCCCTACATAAACATTATAATATCCTTTCAAAGGATTCCATTTGAAGCCTATGATCGGAATAGAAAAGTTAAGAATAAGAATAACTTAGAAAACTGCTATAATTAAGCAGCCAATTTTCCTAGTCTAGTGTTGTTTAGGTTAATTTTCTTAGCATATTTAGTCCCATTATGGGTGTTGTAGTTAGTTTTAATTAGTTTGTTATCATTGCTATAAAAAAAAATTGTAATCATCATATACATTCATAATCAAACAGAAAGAAAATATGATTATTATCAACGACTTATTTTATTTAGTATTTTTGTTCATCATCATTCTTAAAATTAGTTATGAATTAAAACGTCAAGAAGTGAATAGTAGCATTTGGACTAGTTGCAGTATATATAAGTGATGATAGCAATAATATATAGTGTGTAGTGGCGTATTATGATGAGCAGATAGGATATGGGTGACAGCAAAAGCACACTAGCTACATACAATTAATACTCGGTGCTGAACGTATACACTGATAGATACATACATATATGATCTGAATGAAAGATACAGCAATGCAACATCTTCAATTATTTCCAACTTTTCTCCATTTTTTAGGATGAAATCGCAGTAACTATCTGAGAATATGCATTAGAGCATTCATTTCAGTTGAAAATTTTACAATGATTTTTTAGGTGAGATGTAGGAGAGATAAAATAGAAGAGACAAAGCTTGCATAGGCAGTTCAGTTGGTCACAAGGTGAAGTTTCGGAAGAGACCAGGAGAGTCTCACCAGCGGTGTGAGAGCAACCTGTAGAAGCTCTTTGTGTGCAATAAGCAAAGGTCTAGCATATGTGTTCAGCTGAGTTACCAGATGCTCAGTCGAGCTGGGGGCGGGGCACGCGCAATCCGAGCTCTTCTTGCAAAAAACCTTGTTTTACATGAGAAAAAATTGATTAAAAACTTTGCTTCCCATCAGCCAAAAACCAAATGTTAAATTTGTTACTGTTCCAAAAACATTAGTGTGGATACTCTTAGCTAAATTTTGCTCTTATATAATAATTCACAAATCTCACAGATCAGAAAAGATAAATCATACTAAGAATACCATGTATCATAAATATATTCGACCAAAAGAGTGTTGGCAAGAAACAAAATCCCGACCTTTAGATACAGGTTAGGAATCTACTCCATCCACTTGCCACCATTTTCGAGATCACTTTTCTCCATTTTTGTGAGTGGTTGTGCATGTTGCGGATGTATATAGGGACATCCATTTCCTCCTTGCATGTGCTTCCAATCACTCCCTATGAGAATAAAGTTTTTCACATCATGCTCACCTATGAGAATAAAGTTTTGAACTTACAGTTGCAATAGCAGTATATTGAGTTTGATAAGCTAAGATAATTATTTCACCATCACATTTGTCTTATATGTCTAATAAGCAATTAATATAAATATTATACATTATATGTATAATGTATTTAATATTTAATTCGAATATGAGCTGAACACTTGAACATTTACAGTAAATAATCGCTCCTATATCTAGGGGCACTATAAGAATAGTAGTCCAATTCTTCATTCATAATCAATATAATGCCAACCGTTTTACCCAAAGCACAATGATATGAGTGAAGAACTCAAAATCCCTAGGCTAAGCCATAGCCGTCAACTTCAGAGTTGATTCTTGAAGAATTGGTGAAAGATCTCTCAATCAATCAAGTTGAGGCTCCCCCTCAACTGCAGCTCTCTCGAGTTGTCTTCGAGCGGTTACAGCCCGATTGCATCTAAGGTTGAATATCAACTTGACATGAATGTTAATTCGTCAAGTTGCTCAGTTTAGCTCGACGACTCTACCATCTATCATCTTTCTGCTAAGTCTTCAAATCTGTGTGTTGAAGGAGGAAGAGAATCAAGGCTTTTATATTCTCCTTCCGAAATAATTTGTGACAGATTAACTGTCTTGAACTATCTATTGAACTGTCCTCAAATCTGGTTCAGAAGATCTTCAGTCTTCAGACTCTTGAACTAACATTTTAAGGTTAGTACGTACAAACTTGATCTATATAGGAAAGTACATGGATTGAACTAATTAACGCCCTGAACTACATCTTGAACAACTGCTTTGTTCCGTATAATAAATTATAACAACATGGAGGGTAAAAGATATTTTCGTTTGTAACATCTTTTGGAAGATTTATTTTATCAACCATCTCCCCTAGGTTCTTGCTCACAATTTAAGCTCGTATGTTGCAACATCACGAAGAATCCTACCAAATTGATCTTTTCAGCAGTCATGCTTAGCTTATCTCAAAGAGTAAGCTATGTACACAAAGTTTAGATAGAACAAGTGTCTACAATGTTGTTAATAAAGATCAATCGATTTAAAGTTTTCAAAGAATAATCAAAAGTATGGAACTAAAATCATAGAAATTGAAGAAAAATCAAGGTAAGTCACAATCCAATTTGCATAGAAATTTAGAAATTAATTTTTATAAGCGCTCTAATACATAGGTAAGCACATATAGAATCCATGCAAGACAATTTTATAAAATATATATTTACGTGTATTAAATTTTCGTATAAAATATGATTATTATTATTATCATTGATTGAAATTGTCTTCTCTGATCATAGTAAGCTAATAGACATCTCTGAAAAAAGTTTATTAAATCAAATAAAAATATTAGTATAATGAATAATATGAAAATATATATTACGAAGAGAGTATACATATTTGGTTGGATGTGAGAGAGAGTAGGAAGTGCAGTAATTAATTAAACTGAACCAGAAGCATTCCTAATTGTGCTCTCCACCTCCATTAATGAGCCTTTCTAATATTTGAAGCTCATATAAATACTTACCCATTCCATGCATACTATCATTATTAATTAATTTGTTTTGTAATATATAATATATAATACAAATAAAATATATAATATATAATAATGGCGAAGCATACAGCGCTGTGTATATTCTTCTTTTTAGCGCTGAGCTTCGGAATAAGCTTGGCGGCTTCCCGGAGTATTTTACATTTCGGGCTGTTGACTGGCGGCGGAGGTGGAGCCGGCGGCGGCGGCGGAGCCGGAGCTGGAGCCGGTGCCGGCGCCGGAGGCTCAGTTGGACTTGGTGTTGGTGCCGGAGTTGGTGCCGGAGTTGGAGCCGGCGCCGGCGCCGGAGGTCTAGCCGGAGCTGGAGCTGGAGGAGCCGGCGGTGGAAGAGGCGGCGGCGGCGCCGGTGCCGGAGCCGGTGGTGGAGCTTACGGCGGCGGCCATGGTCATGCGCATTTAAGCGCCGGAGTTAGTGGGAATGCACATGCCGGAGCTCATGCCGGCGGATATGGATATGGACACGGACATGGGGGCGGATACGGCGGAGCGGGCGGATACGGCGGAGGACACGGCGATGGAGGAGGGCATGGGGGCGGATACGGAGGAGGACCACACGGCGGCGCGTGAGGGAGTGGAGAAGGATCTGGCGGTGCCGCCGGAGAAAGTTTTTCACATCATGCTCACCGGCTATTAGAATATAAAGTTTTGAACTTATAGTTACAATAGCCGGCTATTTAGGTTGGATAAGCTTAGATAATTATTTTAGCATTGCATTTGTCTTTTATGTCTAATATAAACAATTAATATAAATTTTATACATTATACAAATGTATAATGTATTTAATATTTAATTCAAATATGAGTTGGACAGTTGGGCTTTTACGATATAAATAATCTACATATATAAATACTCGTAAAATGTTAATATTCTTAGCAGTAAATAATCTACATATATAAATACTCGTAAAATGTTAATATTCTTGGCAGTACTTTGCCTCTTAATTGGGCTGATCCAGTGCTCACAGAGATTAGTCTAAGTATATTAAAAGTTTAAAAGTGCCACCTTGTAGCTTGACAAAAATAAATGTCATATTATTGTTTTTTGGTTTATCTATAAAACCCCACAATTCACTACTTTTTCTAAATCAATAAAATTTCACGCCAGAATAAAGTAAAAATTAAAATTAAAATTAAAGGATGATAAGTAAAATATAATAGTAACTTCATTCTGAAACAACCAATATAACTATGAGATTTTCTATGGTGTTGATACTGATAATATCAAGTACACCATATATTGATACAAACTATTATTATTGGCACAAGTGACCAATAGTACCAAGTATAACCAAATATAGTATAGATAGTTATACTCGGTACTATCAACACCGATATCGATCAGTACCATAACAAAAACCTTAGTATTAGTATTATGTGCAAGGGTAAACAAAAAGCTTATACCTAGTGCAACACTATTTGTCATGCATTGCAAGAGAGAAAGGACATAAAACATAAGCCCTGCAATTTACATTTGACCTAAAATACTCTCTCACTATTTGGCTCAGAAACAAGCATATATCCTAAGATAATCAACTTGTCCCCCAAGTTCACCTGTACTCATCTGAAGCTGGTGGCGGTTAAAGGCCGTAACCGCGAGGAACGGCTAGTGGATGAACTTCTTTCTCCAACTAACCGCGGGGAACGGCGAGTGGATGAACTTCTTTCTCGGGTTGGAGAAGCCTCCGTTCTTCGCCTTCTCTTCTTCATACAACTTTCATTGTGGGATCCCTTCGACGCACTCCCTCGTGCGCTAGGGATCTTTTTCTTGACTAGCTTTTCTCCCTCCGGGTGATTCTGTAATTGGTTTTTGCATGAAGCCTCGTCCGCTGGTCTCAGTAGGGCACGAGGAGGAGAATAAGCGTTATCTGCAAATCAAACCCGGGGTGTGTTTTACTGCTATCTGTATACTAACGAGTAATGCAAATCACATTGAAGTACATAAGTAAATTTACCAGCTGTGTCTTCACTGTATATCTCTAGGCTTGGAGATATCGACGGTGTTTCAGTACTCAGATCTGCATACCTTTTACCTATCCTGAACTCCTGTTTGCAGTTTTTTTCTTTAAGTACAGATGGAGGCGGTGTTTTCTCGGCTTCAGCAGAGCAGATATCTGAAGAATTGTTCATACCACCCTCGTGTATCAGGGCAGACGCCACATTCGAGTTTTCTTTTCCATCACTTCTATCAATCCCATTATCTTTTGGCCCGTCAAGATTTGAAGATGCCTCATCTGCAGCATTACCGATCTCATTCACATCACAAGGACGATCAGTTTCCGTTTTGGCAGACAGATTAAAGATTTGATCAACACTATATAACACTGATTGTGGATGTGGAGAACTGCTCGATATGGATGCATCGAGAATTAGATGCTGCGTTTCGATGATCTCTGAGAACCAGGGAGTGCCCTGCTTTACATAGAAGAGAATGTATGCCTCCTGAGACATGACAAACTCTTCTTGAACCAGAGTAACCTAAAAGATCGAAACACGCATCAACTTAGTTCATATTTAGTGAGTCCATAAATCTCTCCTAATTTAAGATACAATAAATACCAATTAAGGGATTAATTGCAAGAGAAATCAACAACACGAGCAATCAAAGTATGTGGTGTTGCAGAAGCCATACATTCATATAGGTTTTTGTAGCTAATAATCAACAACTAACCCCGGAAACATTCAGAACTCAAAAATCATTGCTTAACATGAAACAAGCAGTCATCTAAATTAAAACCCAAAAAATAGAAGGTCGAAACTTTGGAGAGTGATGCACCTTTGAGTCATCAAACTTGTACCATTCACTGGGGGAAGCATGGACAAAGCAGTAGTAATGCCCAGAAGACAATGAAACCCCAATATGCACCACAACTGCAAAAAGATTATATTTTGATTCCTCCTGTAGATGAGGAAAAATAAAGAATCAATAAGATGTCACGGTATAAACAGATGCCCTAACGCTTTCATCCTGCTCATTCAGTCATTTGCATCACCAAATTAAAGATCCTGAGTTCATTGGGCTCCACAACTAAAGAGGAAAACAGAATTTTCACTCCAAGCTTCGCTATAGGCATTGCACTATTCAAACTATGTCCACTAAGCCACAGCCCTATCATGATATATATGGAGTAATACTGAATTGCATCTAACCGGCAGAGTATACAGGTAAAGAATAACTGTTTTCTTCAAGTTGCATTAATTTGTTGTGGATTTCCTTTAAAAGCACCTAAACATTAATATTTTCTTTAGTTAACCATTTAACCAACACTCACGTCAGGAACCAAATAAGTAAAGAATTAAAACATTGAAATCACAGCATGGATAATGCAAGAATTGAAGGAACTCACAATAACTTTCTCATTCCTTTCCACATAAGGAAGCAAATCCAGTTCAAGCGGGAATGCTACATGCTTGTCAATCTTCTCGACAAGAGAGCCATCATTTTTGAATCTCTTCAAATGAAAGGTAGCAACTAATGGTGCCTCATCCAACAGAAGCTGCTTCTCAATTGACACTTGTACCTTACACTTTTCGCATGTAAACTTTGTCTCAGGATCTTCAATCCTTTCCACTTTTGTGAAAGAATCCAAAGCCAGAGAGAGGCTGTCCACATCCTCTATCTCCAAACTCAGGTCAACCAGGGGTTCATAAGTGTCAGAACGGTGACCACAATTGCAACATTGCAGCTGCAATTATAGGATTATTAGCTTTTGGTTGACAATAAGCACATAACTAAATTATAGTCACACTTTCATTACTTTGCTAATTAGGTGACCACCAAAAGTCTGCTTTACAACATTCTCATGCTTTGAGGACACCTGGCCATTCAGCTTTGGATAATTGCAACAACTTTCAAGTCTCTCCAGAAAACACTGGAGAAATTCATGAGCATCTTCCTGTTGAAACCTTTGAAAAGTAGAGGAAAAATCTGGATTTTCACAAAGTTAAGGATCAAAGTGGAACAAAGTTCTTGAAACATTTTCAAAAGTACAATCCACATATGCAAAGCAGACATCACGGGACAGAATTTAGCCATATTTATGGATTAAACTAAATCCAAAATAATGAAAACGAATACAATAAACAGCATAAGTTATCTAAACTACATGGAAAAGAAAGCAAAAACCATGTATACACGTAAGCCAAAATCAAAATAGATACAACTTAGATTGTTGACAATCTTCTTGGGACAGATAGTGCTACCCTTAGAAGCCAAGGAGATGTTGATAAGCTCTTTGAGAGCACAAAGCACACAGAACCCTTCATTACAAGCTGCAATTCACGATTAACCACAATTTGAGTGTATTGCGATTCGCCAATCTAGAACTTCACATAAAAGCAATAAAACACAGACGGCCCGAAACTGAAATTTGAGTGTATTGATCCTACCTTCACAAGGGGATGGATGATCACAAGCTTGAATGCTTTGTATTAGAGGTACAATGTGCATGAAGCATTGCAACACCGCATTAAGAAAGCAAGTGTTACCCAAATTAGCAAGCCCTCCACCCTATAACATAATTCCAGTGAATAACAAACAAACAAACACAGAATATTCAATCAGCCTAATAGATAAGCAACTAAGACAAGTATAGCATATAAGACACTGTACCACCAACAAAGAATTATCATCCCAGAAAAAAGAACTAGCAAATATGTTATCCTCTACAGCAACTGGTTCTTCCTCCTCTTGTTTCCTCTCAGCCTCTCCCGGAATAAATGATTCGGTTTCCAATCCCATCTCCACTTGCTCCTTTACATAAGACCAATCCGAATAGGTGGGAGGAGCTTCCCATATAGAATTAGCAAATATGTTATCCTCTACAGCAACTGGTTCTTCCTCCTCCTGTTTCCTCTCAGCCTCGCTCGGAAAAAATTTGGTTTCGAATCCCATCTCCACTTGCTCCTTTATATCAGACCAACTCGAAATGGTGGGAGGAGCTTCCCATTTACTTACTGAGGCCAAACTCAAACTCTTCCGATCCAAACCCGAAATCCCATAAGCAGAGAAAGGCAATTCATGCTTGGAGTCATAACCAGCACTCCACGAATCGGTCCAATCAGGTTCGGAGCGCTGAGGATCAAGACCTCCATACAATTTGGGCTCCGTATGCCCCAATTCGCTCCCAAAACTCCATCCGGACCAAGATGAATACCTAGAAGAGCTTCGAACCGCAGGTAATGAATCCGAGCCCAATTCATCCATTACTTCCTTGAAATCACCCTCTCCGTTTCCCATTCCCGTCGATTCCGGTGAGGAGTCGGTGAAACCCGACATGTTACCAGGAAACCCGAGTCCAGTTTGTGGAGAATCGGGAGAATTGAGAGGTGAGGACTGAGGACTGAGGACTGAGAACTGAGAAGTGTGTCTCTAGGGCTTATGAGACTTCATTTCCCACTAAAATGCGGAGAATAGCAGAGTGTTGAGACGTTGAAAATTTCTGCAGAAATTAGGGTTTAAATAGTTTTTGTTTTGCAGAAAATGAAATTCGTGAAAAGGGAGGGAAAAACCTGAAATCAATTCAGTTGGGGACGATGCATCATTAGTAGTATCCCAAACACCGAAACACTGTCAATTTTAAGAATCGAAGATCATGTGCGACCAATGTGCGAATGGCTCAAACGATTTTAGTTAGTCTGAGTGATCATACACTCTAATTGGATCGATCAAATGCTGATGGAAAATATTTTTTGAGTATAGCTGCATAAGGACCGGTTCCAATGAACGATCATCCCGAGCAAGACTACGTGAATATTTAGACCTAGATTGCAGGTTCTAATCCAACCCATTTCAGTGGAGGGTCAAGAATATGAGGGCTACGTGAAGATTCGAACCTAGATTGCAAGCCCTAATTCAATCCCGTCTTAGTGGCAGTCAAAAATCTGAGCACACATGGCTGCTAATAATCATAATAGCTGGAAAATATAGTAGCACTTCATTGCTTAGGGACGGGTCCCAACGGACAATCATCCCGAGCAGGACAATATGAATATTCGAATCTAGATTGCAGGACCTAATCCAACCCTATCTCAATGGGCAGTCAAGAATCTAAGGGCTACGTGAAGATTCGGACCTGGATTGCGGGCCCTAATCCAACCCCATCTCAATGGACGGTCAAGAATCTGAGCACACATGGCTGCCAACATAATTTTGACATAAAAATAGCGAATAATATCCCAAAAAAATAGTTGTCTGATATTAAAAGAAAAAAAATTCAGAAATACTGTCTTTATACCTATACAGAGTATATAACATTTCTCATAATGACACAAACTATGGTTTATGTGAAACACTCATAAATCAAATTCTTGTAATCACAGGATTCTGTCCTGGAAATCTGACATCAAAGTGGATGCAATAGAGCTGAGCTTCCTTCCAGTTTCTCCAGCCATGTTTTTGAGGGAGGATATGTCCTGTTGGGCCTGAGCAGAATTGAAAATACGCGTAAATGTTACTCGTACAAAGAGATGTGTATCTAAAATCGCAAGAACAATGGTGAATTCGAGCACTTGCCTGGAACGAGAGGCGGTTGATGAGGTCGCTTGCTGCGAGGTCAATGGTGGAGTCATCTTCGTTGTGACCGAAGAGGTCAGCACTGGAGATGGCACTTGAACCCTAAATTTGCAAGGTCAGGAAATGGTGAAGAAACTGATACATTACATCGACAAAAGCGGGGCTGAAAGGTACCATAGTAAGGGGTAGCGTACCGAGAATTTCTGTAGGGAAACTGAAGCTTCAGCGGCAGCTTTGTTCTGATCACCGAAAAACTGAGCTGATGAAATGGACTTCGCGTTTGAAAACTTCTTCCTCGCTTCATCAGTTTCCTCGACCTGGCAATGACAGGATGAGAAACGAGAACGAACGAAATACCCAGTCTAATTCCTTCTATATACTAACTACTAAAAGTGAAGAAGAAGAGGAAAACAAAGAAAATAAAATGAAAGAAAGCTTTACTTGAACTTTCGATGAATTTGAGCTTGTCTTCTTAGCGAAGCCACTGTCCATCCCATATTCTGCGAAAAAATTGGTTGCCTTTGGAGGAGCTACATGGTTAAGAACACGAGGACCTCCAGGATTCTCCTCAGCAGCCTGCGAGTTTTCTGTGTACTCGAAACGTGAAGTAAATGATGAACCAGCTGTGGTGGTTTTATTTGCAGAAACGGATGGTTCCTGGACAGGCGGTTCTTCAGGTTTCTGGTCGTACAGACTCTCCCTCGGCTGCAAATCAATTTTTAGTACCAAATGTTAACAATCACGAATTCTATTCACGAAACAAATCACTTTGCAACTTGGGAAGACGTGGCATACCTTATTTGTAAGCTTTCGAGCACCAAGGCCCCCCGACTTTCCAGTTTTCTTTGCAAGTATAGGTTTCTTAACAGATGAAGTAACAGGAAGAGAAGCTTTCGGGGGAGCAGAAATTTCAGGGGTTTCATCTTGAACAAAGGAGGTCTGTTTCGGTTCTTCATCAATCTTTTTCTCAGAAAATCCATTAGCAGATTGTACAGCCTGAGAAGTAACAGGTGGTGCTGCCGAGTCTGCATCTTCTGTCACGCTCTTAGCAACTTCTTTTGCTAGTAACTGCCTATACAATTCAGCCGCCCTAGAGGAATACTTGGCGTCGACCTTGCCTCCATCCGCCCATCCATGCTGCTTGAAGAAAACTTGAGCACGGTTATTTCCACCAAAGTACATTGTTTTCAACTGCTCCGGACTCCACGAATCTAAATTAGTAGATCTGAACAGCACGAAGGTTCTTGTCAACATTAGAATCGAATTTCTACCAAAAAAAGAAGATTCTACGAGAACACATGTGCAGAGCAAGAGAACCAGCAGTGGTAGTTTCCATTTTCAAGAATCGCAACTTTGTATGGAGTACAAAATAAAGAACATGAAAACTAAGATCCTATCAAAATACAATTGAACAAATCCTAGAAACGTGAACCCCAAAAACAAAAATTTTCAGTTGGTAGAAAACTAGTTTTATGAAGTGAAAGAACTAGTGCAAAAATCTGAAATCAAAGTGATCTCATTGAGTCCTTTCAGCCATTTTAATTGAAAATGTAGAGAAAACAACTAAGCTTCTAAACAACATTGTGTCATAACGACCAGAGAAAACCATTAGCTTCTTTAATAGTGAACTCCTTTCATCCATTTTTATTGAAAATGTAGAGAAACCCATTAGCTTCTAAACAACATTGTGTCATAAAGACTAGTCTCCACCTTACATTAACCATAAACTCATAAAGTTCAATAAGATCATTCAAATCTATTCGCTTATTCTAAGTTTTCATCTCAATCTAGACTCAAATCTTCAAACTCTTCGATGTCATTTTGGATTCTATACTCAAACCCCAGTTTGACAACCAAAGAATGCCAAATGCATGCAAATAAATATGAAAACATTTCCTCTTCACTTCATCTTTTGAACTGTTTTGAGGCTGATCAACTGTGTCCATAATCAATGACCTAAAACGTTCACTAACATTACACCTACAAGAGATAATACTGTAATGTCTATTACCTAACACTTAAAAGCTTGGTAAATTTTACGAAGAAATAAATAAACTGTACATATATATATGCACAAAAAACACAATCTCACTATTGGTTTAAGCATTTAATTAAGAGAAAAAACATACTATCAGCTTTTAATTGAAACGAAACACATACTATCAGCTTTTTGAATTGAGAGAAAACACATACTATCAGCTTTTAATTGAAACAAAACATGTACTATCAGCTCTTTTTAATCAAGACGAAACAAAAACTATCAGCTATTCAGCTAAACCATGTAACTATTAACTTTTAATTGTTATAAAACTAGTACTTTAAGCTTTCAATTGTGACGAAACACATACTATAACCCAAACTCTTTAAAGCGAAAAAGCGCACTAAAGCGACGAGGTCGGGCTTTGCTTTAAAGCGAAAGCGCAAAGCGAAGCGACGCTTTTTCATATATATATATATCAAAAACTCCAAATAGTCAAATACTAATGCAAAATAACATTAAATAAGAACAACTATAGTCATAACATCATAATAAAACAAACTTTAGTCATCAAAATAAGGTCACTTAAGCCATTTTGTCATCAAAATATAACATATTGTCAATCATTCATTCATTCAATCCTTCAAAGTCATTCAATCCTCCATATCAAACTCATCTTCTTCATCACACAAATCCAAATTGTCAAATTTGATAATTCCATCATCCTCAAATCCTTCTTCATCATCTTCTTCCACTAGTCTATACTCGCGACCCGACCAGGTTATTAGGTTTAGTTTGTTTTTTTTTTTTTCAACTTATAACCGTTGACTACGCTACACATGAAAAAGCACGCTTTTCTGCGCTTTATCGCTTCACCGCTTTATCCAAAATGCCCACAAAGGCGCACGCTTTATCATATTTGTGGGCCTTGTTCAAGCGAGGCCCTCAGCCAGGGCTCACTTCGCTTTTGCGCGCTTTTAACAAGTTTGCTATAACCTTTCAATTTGTGACAAAACACATCCTATCAGATTTCAATTGAGACAAAGCACGTACTGTCAGCTATTAATTGAAACAAAAAATGTACTATCCAGCTCTTTAATCAAGACAAAACAGATCCTATCAACTAAACCATGTACTATAAGCTTGTAATTGTGACTAAACATATAGTATCAGCTTTTAATTGAAACGAAACACATACTATAAACTTTAAGCTTTTAATTGTGACTAAACACATACTATTAGCTTTTAATTGAGACGAAACACATACTATCAGCTTTTAATTGAAATGAAACAAGTAATATAAACTTTTAATTAAGACGAAACACGAATTATCAGCTGATCAATGAAACAACAATCCTCCAACGCACAATTTTGAATAAGAAGGAGCAATGAGCATGACAGAATTCACCTAACAAAGCTGATATGAACACCAAGGCTGCGATGCACCGCGGAACAATCGATACACAGGAAGATCCCGTAAGTCACCGACGCCCATGTCGGGTTCTTCGCATTGCAATCAAAGCACATCTGCCAAATCAAACGAACAGCGTTATGCCAAATCCGAATCAGATCTCGGCCTACTATAATGCATCTAGATCCGAAATAAAAGTGGATCGAATTTTGAAAGAGGAACAGACAGATCACCTTGTTTTCGGCTCTGGAACGGAGCTTGCGGAATACGGCGTTTTTGTCGCTGAAATTTTCGGCAGCCATGGCTTGCTGAGGAAATCTAGAGAGAGCCCAAAAGTAGCGAGAAACGAAGAGAGCGCAAGCACTTCCGCAGGGAACGCCACAAACCGAATGGCGCAACAGAACAAGTAGCTTTTCGTCTTCGGGTAAAAATTTCTTCAATTATGCTAAAATTTTGGTCTCAAGATAAAAATATGTAATAAAGGGAACTTTCCAACCATGCGTTATGTTAGGTTGTAGACAATTAAAGTGTTTTTTTTTTTTTTTGAGTATTACAATCTAACTCTAAACATAGTATCTGCTCAAACAACATGATAATGCCAACATCTTTTATTGGGATGGGACTCAAACCTGAGACCTTCCATTTGGAATGGTAACAGTGATGCCATCAGACCACAAGGTAGTTGGCACAATTAAAGTGTTTTAATATCACAATTTCAATTAGAAGTACTATCGAAATATAATATTTGTCATTAATAATGGGAAAAATCTATGTTCGTATATGACTCTATGTGCTCAGTATTTGCACTTGATATCGAGAGGGTCGTCTCCTGAACACAGCTGACCTATTTGGATCTAACCCGACTTGAGTGGAGATCAAAGAATAGTCACAGGGAGTGTAATAGTTACACCGCGCGCTCAGGCTTCAGGAACCGACTTTAGCTTACATTGTCGGAATGACTATCCCGAGCAGATACCTTTATTGTTTAAGGGGTAAGCCCGAGCTGACATCAACACCCCACCTATATCCTATATTCCTATTAGTGTGGTAGTTGGGAATCTCATCCCACGTGTACCTATCGAGATTACCCTTATTGAAATCGGTGCATGCAGGACGCGTTGTGTGCACGCTGGACACTCAGCATGTGTAACCTTCCAGGCCTCTATATAAGGCACATTCAATGCCTAAATGGTGGACTTTTGGACAATTTCACAACACACGTCTGCACTCGGGAACGTTTGATCACTAACACAACTACCCCCGAGCCCAAATACTTTGACGATGTATAAAAACTTGTATATTAACCGCATCAATTGCCAAGTAACTTGTAATTCAATGACACATTTGTCAAGTTGCAAACTCGAGCTACTAGAGTATTAGTTAGACTTGGTTTGACCCTGAACAGACTCGTGACTATCTATATTACCCCTTCACTTTCAAGTTAAATGAATCGAGATGGTCCATTTAGTTGTTTGTGATTGCATTAATTTTGGGTTGGCCCAATGTCGTCTCATTAATCCATATAAGGTGGCAGCTCTATTGGGCTAGGCTTGATTTTCTACCCATCTTTAGTTGGCCCAACTTGTTTGCTCTTTTCTTTACAAAAGCCTTATACGAAATGGATTCGAATGCTTTTCATTTTCGAATAGAAAAATGTAATTTATAAAGGTTAGGGGTCAAACTAAATATGTACGGATGGTTACTATAAACATTTTGGGGTCATTCTCGTGGGGCAAGAGATTTGCTCATAGTGTGGTGGAGTGTGATTTTAAGAGGATGGTTAAATAGTTAACTAATTCTAGAAGTGATTTTCTATGGGGACTATTGGAGCGAATTTCTCATATAAATAGAGGTGCTCAGACGCCTAAAGATATCCCAAAGGTTTCGGGATTGAGGTCTCATTAGCTCAAGAAGACCCTGGCCTGCTTGACAAACGTCAGTGACGGAGACATCGTAAATTGGTCGCAAGCATCGCAATAAGTCGTTGGCAACTTGTTGGAAGTGTGCAAACGAGAGATGAATATATCATTATTGATACGTTGTGTGTGCACGCGCCTTGCTGTGTAACATATATATAAATATATTTTTTAAAATTTTGAAAAGCCCGCAGCCCGCTAACCCGTGCATGCCAAGTATGTGAGGTCCGCATTTTAACAGGTTAAAAATTATAGGCACTAACCCGCCCCACCGCGGGGCGGTTTAGGGTTGACCCGCAGACTTCGGCCCACTTTGACACTCCTACATGAAAGGATGGAATAAAGCCTACCTCTACATATCATTTTGTGAATTAATTAGAAGGGAAAAAAAGTATTCTATCTTTATGTCAAAATTCATATCATTTTATACAATCTTATCTAATTAATTCACAATAAAACTGACCGATTAATAAATATCTATATTAAAAAATCATGACGTTCAACGCAGATCACAATATACGACATGAATATCTCTTGTTTTGTTTTGCTTGTTGATCACAAGCCCCAAAGAGGAAGAGGCAGCATATGCAACATAAAGTGAACCCTCCACTTTTCAACCATGGAACCATGTGTTGTGGTGCCATGAAAATAATGGGTGCCCTAGCTTATCATGTTGCTGTTGTTGAGGCACTATGATTTTACCCCATTATTGGAACTTTTGGGCTGATTTTGATCGGTCACATGCATGTCTAGGTACATTTGGTGAATGTTTCCCAACACACACTTGACTGAATTGAAAGGTGCACTACCCTCTTGATACAAAGAAAGTTGAACCAAAACTAGGTCAAAAAAAGTTATCACAAATGACTTGCATATATAGCTAGCTAGCAAATATTCATGACTCATGTGTGTTGATACTATGTTTTTTTTTGTTGTTGGGATTTTTTTTTAGTACTATTGACTCTGTTACAATGTAGTATTTGTTCATAGCTACTTTCTCAATCAAATGAAGCACTCGAACCCACCCCTTCCCATGTGGGGGTGCAACCGGGTGTCACTAAACCACAAGAGCACCAGGATTATATTAGCTTTATGTTCGACTCATATCAGTTCTTTTGTTATTGGGATCGAAGTTAGACTCGTAAGTAAGGGTTTTGGTTCTAAAGTTTTTGTCATTTGTATAAGGTAACGGGATTAGTTTTATGTTCGACTCACACTGTATGTTAATTATATAGTATAATGCTTTAGGCTTTTCTATGTTTAGTTTGTGATTTTATTGAACTTGACAGATAGTTCTAGTTGATATTTGAGTTCGTAATGAACTTTTTTACATAAAGTTATTGGAGTATGATATGGACAGTATTTTTTTTTGTCACTTTATATTAGGTAGTTGTTTTTAAACATACAAGAAGAAAAAGAAAGGCGACCTATAAATATCTAGGGCATTGTAAGCCCACAAGATCAAAGAGAAGAAAAAGAAAGGCAACCTATAAATATCTAGGGCATTGTAAGTCCATAAGATCAAAAGAGAAATTAAGGGAGTAGTAGTTGTGTACCATCGTCTAATCTACACACTTGTTTGCTTCACAATGAATATGGTTAACTGAGCACAACCAATCTCTATTAACGAGGAGCGAAATTGCTTCCAGTTGTGAATAGCTGGTATCTCTACTATAAAGTCACACTTACTTTGTTTCTTCTATAAGGGGCAACGGGTTTTTTTAGGGTAAAACTAAAAAGTAGTAAATTATTAAATGTATTATCATTTTTTTTTTAGATGGAGTCATGGAATATTTTACTACTTAAAAAGAACATTTTTTTTTACTGCATTATTTCCTGCATTTATGTGTGACAACATTCCCATTATTACCCCCATATATGTTGGAAAAGGTGGGTTTGGCCTCCCAATTTAGTAATGATCATAGGAAGGCCAAAATATTATATTCTATCTTTTTTACTTCACTAAAATTATTTGTACACAACATAATAATCACTCCATTAAAACCTGCAGGAATGAAGGGTTAAAGAAATTTGTACTACGTATGTAGTACCAAACAGTTGTGAATAAATGCGGGCATGTGGATTAATTCAAAGTAATTTGCCTTTAAAACATCAAAACGGCATCGTTTTGAACAGTTATGTGGATCACTCCGTCCACACAATAATTTGCCCTTAAAAAGAATATAGGCCTAAATCCCTTTGACAGGAGTCAGAAAACCAGAAGACCACTTATTAAACTTCCTATTTAAATTCCATATAATTTGCGCATCTATTAGCCTCTTTCTATGAATATGTTGAAGATTGCAATTCAATTCCGACTTTTTCGGAAGGTCCTGAATGGCTCAACTCAAGGTGCAAATGATATTTTTCATTATTGTCCTCAACTTTTCTTTTAATAATCTTTTTTATTTTTTATAATCTACTACGAATCACTCTTTAGTTTCAAGTCTTTTTTTTTTTTAATATATACTTAATGTGACTTCTTTTTATTGATTGATTGTGTTCTAAAAGGAGACTAATTAATTAGATAGTTTGTCAATATACAAAAGTGTCATGTTATATTTGAATTGTCTCACTTGTACGTAGTATAGGTTAGTAATTATTTTTTATATATAAAAAAACTCCCAAAATACAAAAATACATCAATCAATATGCATGAGACAAACTTGCTAGAAACATACATGCACGTTTTGAAATAATAATAACAAGACTTTATGGCCGGTGACCCCACAATATAATTGGTGGATCTATTTCACTCATCATATATTAATTGATTTGATTTTTACAAATTTTGGTACATCAATACATTCATGCTCAATAAATAAATTTTTTTGGGGGCTTGAATGTCGAGAGAAACATGGATCCACTTCTCAATGGTATATAGTAAATAATTAAATCTCAATCATGTATAATAGTCCACAAATCACAAAGGATAGGTAAATCGCACTATAAAGACGGTGCGATAAGCTCGACTGAGAGGGTGGCAAGAACTGAACTCATGACCTTCTGATACAATAATTGTGTTCCACTCACTCAATTACCCTTCTTTAGACAAATAGTTTTATTATTGTAGGTTTATGGTTGTGGTTAAAAGTAATTAAATTTTATTTAAGTATGCAAGTACATGATTTTACGAGATAATTAATAAAATTTCAGTAAACTAGTCTTAAATTATACTAAAAATACTATCTGCATACAAAGATTACAAATAATTTACACAAAATTACTCCTAATTATAAAACTTGAAGTCCTTACCAAAGGTACAATCTAGAAGCTCTCAAGACCGACACTTAAAAAAAGTATCAATTCGCTCCATAAATTCAATGGATAGTGTAACTCTCTAGACAGACAAAATAGTGCAATTAATTCATATTACTGCTAACGTGGCACTGACTAGACTAACACATTATGTCATGATGCTTAAATGAATTTTAGTTATACCACTTTTATTTTTAAAATTTTAATTCAAAAAAAAAAACTGCCACTAATCGTCAATAATGACATTCGGTGGTTGTTTTTGTTAACGGACAACTCGTGGCATAGGTTGTCCATCAATAGAAGTGATAGCCATAATTGTCTAGATTTAAAAATAATGAAAGATAGACAACCAAGACAATTCAAGTAAGAAAAATGTTACTTTTCTCTCTTAAATTATTTCTTAATAATCATCTTCTCTAACGTAACAACAAAACATTTTATATTTATTGGTTGCTCGTAAATTAAGTAATCTTAGTTCACTCTAAGTTTAAAAAAAATAAATTACACAATAATCAAATATAAAAATATAACATTATGTCA
Source organism: Ipomoea triloba (assembly GCF_003576645.1). NCBI lineage: Eukaryota > Viridiplantae > Streptophyta > Magnoliopsida > Solanales > Convolvulaceae > Ipomoea > Ipomoea triloba. The sequence goes on along the minus strand of NC_044923.1, from coordinate 1,527,710 downwards.
CTCATTAATTATCGCTTTTGGAACAAAATTATTCTTGGCCGGGCTTGAACTTTAATGATTTTAGTTGTTGAAAAGGTTGTTGCATGTGTAATTAGGCCATGTGCGATTGCTGGTGGAACTATGTTGCATACCCCACAAAATGCACACTTTTTTGCAACTACCAAAATGTCAGTGGCAATAGTATCAATATTTAGGATTAATTCATCTTAAAGATTATAGTGTTGTGCTTTAAGTTCAACCCTAATTATATATAAGTTTGATGTAAGTTTCTTTTCCTCCGCTTATTAATATGCTTAAACTCAGCGGATAATCTCACCTGGCATGGGGTGACGGTCGGAGAGTAACACTAACGGCCCTCAATCTATTTTTAAACTTTAAATAGGTAGGACGACGTGGCTGCTTCGTCGAACACCACGCCACGGAATCAACGTACAGCTCCAAGTGGGCCATTTTTAGTAAGTAGAACTGGCGATGCGGAATGAACTGGAAGCCGGGTTACGGTGCCCAACTGCGCGCTAGCATAGATCCCAAAAAGGGTGTTGATCGATTAAGACAGTAGTGGCGATAAATAACAATACTGGGTCCGATCGAGTCTAGTAATTGGAATGAGTATAATCTAAATCCTTTAACGAGGATGCATTGGAGGGCAAGTCTATAAGGCTTTTTATTGTTCTGCTTTGAAGACTGGTGAACGAGTAAATTGCAAAATGTCTCTTAGCTGATCTACATGCTTCCGAATATGTATACGCTAGTGTTCATAACAAGTCATGCAAATCTATATTTCATTTTATTGATCCTGTACCCTGCGGGCTGCGGCTGCTATCAAAACAAAGCATATGAACTTATTTTGAATTGATTGACTAATTAAGTTATGTTGCGCGCTCCCTAATTAAGTTGTGTCGCGTACATTTCGCTTACTCCACAATTTTATTATCACATTAGAAAGCAATCAAGCAGTTAAGCACACAATAATGAATAATTGAAAATTAATTTATTTACGTTTATGACAAAAACAGGAGAAGATCAGATAAAGAAAAGAATGAAGAAAATGAAACGTGGCAAACATTATTGGACTGTAACAATTAGTAGGGGACCAAAACATTGTATATGCAATCTTGTTTTTAATAATCCTGTCTCTCTCCCTGGTGCCTGCTGAGGTTTAGCAGTCACGTGTTGCTTGTATTTTTGTGAATTTGTTAATGTATTACTTTTTTTTTTAATTGTACATTTCATCTCTAAATTATAGAGTTATTATAGAATTCATTTGTACTTGTTGATCGTGCTGATTTCTCGTACGTTATTAAGTTATAACTGACATTACAAATTTCATCTTTTTTCTAACAAGTCGTGCTCATTTCTCGTTTTAAGTCATAACTGAAGTTGCAAATTTCATCTTTATGGTTTAATTTGTTAGAAAAATAACGAAATTTATAATATCAGTTATAGCTTAGGGACAAGAAGTAACCACAATCAACAAGTAGTGACGAATCTTACAATTACCATATATTTAGAGAAGAAAGTGTAATTTTTCTTCTTTTAAAAAAAAAAATATTTTATATAACTCAGGTACCTTAACTTCACATAATTACATCCTAACCTAACACTAAAAATGTACAGTTTATGCACAAATTAAAGATTTCATATTGGGAAGCTGGGCATGTTTACTAACTGGAAATTTTCTCCAGTTTTCTGAAAATTTGGAAAATTAGAAAACAGAAAACAGAAAACATGTTTACTAGCACAGTTTTCCATTTTGAAAACAGGAAATAATTTTCTAGTTTTCTAGAAAACTGAAACAGTATTAAAAACTGTTTTCTAAATGGAAAACAGAATCAACTATCATTTATTAGACTATATGTCACTATAACTACATTCTCACGATTATCTACTTACATAAGTGTTCATTACTATGATTACATCATTATCATCGTCTATCTTTTCTACTTGCATTACTTATTTAAACATAACTTATTTGCTTATGCTTAAAATTATACATCATTCACATTATCAAAATTTAAAAATGAAATCTATACTAGATTTTATATTTTGATTGAACTCAATTGGTTATTCGTTCGGATATTTTAAATTATGTTATATCGGATATAAGTTTGGTCCCGATATGGGATATCGAAATTTCACATATATTACTATATCAGAGTTCAAAATAAAAAGTTATATAATATATATTATATACATGTTATTCAAATAAATATATCCAAACATATTTTAAATATTAGCTCAAAAAATATTAATATTATCCAAAGTAAATTTTTATGTGAACTTAATAGGTTATTTGTTCGGATATATTTTTATTTATTGTTAATTTTATAACGTTAATCTAAAAAAAAATTTTGAAAAAATAAGTGTCAGTAAACAAGTTTTCTAAACGAAAACAGAGAATGAAAAACAGAGAAATGAAAACTGAAAATTTGAAAAACAGAAAACAGTTTTCTGTTAGTAAACAGGCCCTTAGTTTACTAACTGGAAATTTTCTCTAATTTTCTGAAAATTTTGAAAATTGGAGAACAGAAAACAGAAAACATGTTTACTAGCACAGTTTTCTATTTTGAAAACAGGAAATAATTTTTCAGTTTTCTACTATAAAAAAACTGTTTTCTAAATGGAAAACAGCATTAGCTATTATCTATTAGACTATATGTCATTATAACCACATTCTCACAATTATCTACTTACATATTTATTCATTACTATGATTACATTTATTATCATCTTCTTTTACTTATCATTATCTTCTATTTTTTCTATTTACATTATTTATTTAAACATTACTTATTTGATTATGCTTAAAATTATACATCATTCACATTATCCAAATTAAAAATTGAAATCTATACCACACTTTATATTTTGATTGAACTCAATTGATTATTGATTTTGGTCCATATATCAGATATTGAAATTTCACACATATATTACTATATTAGAATTCAAAATAAAAATTATATATTACATACATATAATTCAAATGAATATATCCAAACATATTTTAAATATTAGCTCAAAAAATATTAATATTATCTAAACTAATTTTTTTGTGAACTTAATATGTTATTGGTTCAAATATATTTATATTTATGTTATATACATATATAAATTTGGTCCGGATATCAAATGTAATTTTTTTTTTTTTACATATATTGGACTTCAAAGTAAAATATATATTTATTCTATTTAAACCAAATATATCTTTAAATATTTTAAATATAAGGTCTAAAAATAACTCGAAATTAAACTTATTGTTAATTTTATAACGTTAATTTAAAAAAATAAATTTGAAAAAATAAGTGTTAGTATACAAGTTTTCTAAACAGAAAACAGAGAATGAAAACTGAAAAATTGAAAAACAGAAAACAGTTTTCTGTTAGTAAACAGACCCAATTTTTAGATTGTTTGTGGTAGCTAGAATTCGAACCCTTACCTAACTGCTAAAAAATCACTAGCCCACTACCCCAAAGGTTTTTTTTCCAGTTTCATCGAATTACATCATAACTCAACACTAAAAATATACATTTCTACGCACAAAACGTCCATTTCAACTTTTGTCTGTCATATCTGAGAGTCTAATCTCTAAATTGTCTCTAGCAGGATCCGAACCTCCACGCTACCGCTAAAAGTAATTTTAAATGTTGCTTTCCAATCAATGGACCTCTAATCCGAAGGTAAAGTTGAAGTTGAAGAAGAGCCCTGTGAAATGATTCCGGCCACACGTTAACTTATCCCCGAATTTTAATTAATCCTGGAATAATTGGACTGGACGGTCCATAACGCCGCGTTTGGGCACGTTTCGTATTTCGCCCTGCCAGGTGAGAAAAGGAAAGAGATCCAGCTGAAATATACAATTATGTCTTTGGCTTCTTCTGTTATTTGGTCAAGAAAAGATTCTCCCCAAACAATTCTATTCTTATCCCTTCAAACTTCAAAATCAATCGTATAAGTTTGTTTATTTATATATCAAACATTATTTTTATTTTTGGTTAAAATTGTTGATTCAGATGGGAGGGGTTTGAGTTTGGTAGAACAACTTCTTAATAAAGCACAACAAATGTTTAACTGGACTAATTTTATATTGCACGATGTAAATTTCAATGCAGTATGCGAAAAAAAAAATTAAAATGTTCTCTCTTTATTTAAACGATATATTAATAATGGTTGTATTCGGTCTAAGATAAGTGTTAATATTTACTTGTTGTATATAATGTTTACATTTATCTTGTTAGATACTCATATTGTATTAATAATTTAAAAGGAAAATTCACTTTTTGTCTTTGAATTATATAGAAATAATACTAAGATTCATGATATTTTATCATGCTACATTAAGAATAAGTATAAAAAATAAATAGTCTATTTAAGCATGGAGAATAAGCATTTTTTTTTTGTATGGGATTACACATCACCTATCATCCAACAAATATTCTAATTACAAAATTTACAATTTCTCAACAAATGCGGTCCAATTACGCATTTTTCAGAGAAATAAATTTGGTACTTCTTACAACCAATGCTAACTTCCTATCAACCCTTACTTTTACCTTTTATTTAAGATGTACAATAGTACACGATATTATATTGGATAATTTTTTTTTGAGTACATTATATTGGATAATTTTAATTATACATATTTTCAAATAAATAACTTTAATTCGGTATTGTGTTTCAGTAGGTTGAGAAAGTAATTATGAACAGATATTGCATTATATTGGAACATAGTCAGTAGTACTAAAAAAACAATAGGTGCTATCTCATTAAATAACAAATATAGGAACATTTTACCCACCCGTACTTTTTCCTTTTACGTTTAAAAATAGACACAATAGTAAAAGTCATTGTATAATGTTAGATATACATCTTTTTAGAGAAATAGCTTCGGTACTTCTTACGACATGTGGTAACTTGTTAAAATAAGAAATACAAAGACATTTTTATCAATTTGCGCTTTTTTCTTTTAGTTTCAAAATGCATGATATACAATAGTAAACAATATAGTATAATGTTTTTTTTTTTTGACAAACATATAGTATAATGTTTTAATTTTCATTTCAGATAAGTATTAAAAAAAAAAAAAAGTTCCGATGTGTACCTCGATACCTACGACGTACATACGACAATAACAATTTTATTTTATGTAAATACAACCATTTCTTGTACTCGTTTTAATTAGGAGCCTCAAGATCCAGCCAAACAGGACACAGAGTAGAACAGTTTAGGTGTGATTCACGTGTAAATATTCTTACTGTTTTAGAAAATGATTTTTTACCGTATTGTCCATAAGAATATATAATAATAAAGAATAAATAAATTTGGTAGTATCTAAAAATTATTAATTAATAATTATTTAGATTTAGGTAAATCTTTACGGTGGAATTAGGTTTTATATATGCACATTGAGTTGGTCTGATCTAGTGTTTGTACTGTCCTTTGGTTGACTGGATCTACGTTTTGACGGTCGAGATTAATATACTGTTGTTGGTTTAGATTCGAAACATAATAATGACTATTATACAAGTATAATATATATATATATATATATATATATATATGTGTGTGTGTGGTCAGCTATGAACAATTTAGGCTGGTTTATCTTCTTGTATGTGGTCATTTGTCGACTAGGGTCACAATGTGGGTTTCTAAAGCAAATTTTCGGACAGCAACTGCAAGCTTTCTTTTAAATCAAAGTATAAGAAAATATAGTTACATCTTCGCTAGCGTTAACGATCTACAAATTTTGACGCAAATGTTAATATTATTAGTTACATCTTCGCTAGCGTTAAATCAAAGCCCTACTGTTAACTATAACTTTTGATGCAACGATAAATGATTAATCATAAAAATTGATATCTAGACATTATTATAGGTTAGGCATGTGTACTATACAATTGATGATTGGTAGGTGCTAATTGGTAGGTGCTAAGAGGATCCAATCACTTTTAAGTTCGGTATGACAATATGAGCTGGTCATGTCTCTTAATGGGGGAAAAAATAGCGCGCAAAGAGACTCTCACTTGGTTGAAAGACCGAGGGATATCTACCATTAGATTATACTCGGACTGCGCTAATTTTTGTCATAATCTAATCGTAATCAACTAATGTTAGGTCCTATGTTGGTATCATCAACAGTGACGGTAGGAACCTAATGCGATCGTTTGATATTTATTCTATTCATTTTATACCTCGTTTAATTTATCTAATTCTTTAGCTCATTCTCTAGTTACAGCATCCTATGCTCAGGCTAACATATTGTACTGGGATTATGTCCTTCCTGACTTCATTTCGTTGCATTTATAAATATACTCTTTGATTTGCTTTCAAAAATAAAATCATCAAAATGTCAATAAATTCTCTAAAAAAAAATTATAATAATCACTAAGGGAGCTTTGAGCCGGCGGTTTTGGTCACCTTCTATGTTTGCTCTCGCTCTTCTTCCGCCCCGACCACCGTCGCAACTCCGTCCGCCTCCAACCACCGCCACATATCTTCTTCTTCAGTTTTCTCTCCCTTTGAATAAAATAATAGTAGGTAGGTATTGGGGTTTGTGTTGGTAGTCTTGAACTCCCAACCCTACTTTGACTTTACCACTTTTTATTTTCTCTATTATTGTGTTTTCCTCTCGTTAGTTTCACGAGCATTTTTCCTCTCGTTAATTTCACGAGCTTTTCATTTTCATTAGCATAAATCGTTTAACTTGGTTTCGACAAGTGTTGATCTTATCCTGGGCGAGCAAAAAAGAATGATGACGAAGACCCAGATCTTTGATGAAGCTTTAAGCTCCCTGAAGGAACATAGCTTGTTATGAAACAGTCTGCGATTCAAGTTTTCTATAGCATAGTTAGAAAAGTTGTTTTTATGTCTGACTGTAAGGAATGGTTTACCATTTCATTGATCATTGATGTAAACGTTTTATGTTATGAATTAATGGAATAGCTACGTATACATTAACAAAAAAGGGACATTAAATACGTAATTTTGCACCAATAATATCCGTTTTGTACGCATGGATTAATTTAACTAAACTACCTTAGTACTTCTCTTTAGTTCACCTAATTAGCATTTTAATTTGTAACAGAAACATCATTCGTAAACATTTAATGATTTTTAATCGGTACCCTTAACGTAATTGTAACTTGTTAACATTATCATAATCTAATTATTGATATGTTCAAAACGTGTTTGAAAAGAAAGGAATATAGTTAGTTGGGCTAATCAAATTAGGATTATAATAATATATAATGTAATTAATTAATAATATATAATCTTTTTTTTATTGAATTAATAAAACGCACATTGTGCAAGTTGCATTGCAGCATATGCCCAAACAATAGTGAAAATGACCTAGGGTTTTGTTTTGTTTTTTATATTTAATACAGGCCTGTACCTTTGCTTTCACGTTTATTTTGCTGTTAAGTTTAACCCCACAAAATTGTCCAATTGGGGATTTGGGACTCCCACATCAACATCTACATATATAATGTTGCAATTGTAAGATCTCTAGGATTTGCCCTTCCATAACAATCAAAGGCTTTGTAATCTGGGATAGCCGGGCGAGCATAATTCTCGTACTAAAAGTCACGAATTTTATTTTTATCAATACTTTTTTAGTTGTGTCGGTCTGTTGCACAATGTCTCTTCTTAGTACAATTTATCTTTCTTGTATAGTTTGCGAGGTATTACAGATGAGCAGAGTTTACCTAATGTGTACTTTCAACTCTTAAGTAGTGGCAACAGGTTTTCCTTGTTAAAAAAAAAAAAACAAAGATTTGTATCATTTTAAATATAGAGTGGTGATATTATATTCGTATTAAGAATATCGGTGATAAGATTAAAATACATGACTAGATCATTCTAAATGCATTACACTCCTATATCGAAAATTTTTAAAATTGACCCACTAAAATTAATATAATGGGGTCAATGTATTAATAAAAACCTATAATTCTCTAAATATAATAAATAGCTAAAATAGGGACCTCTCAATTTTGACATTTTTTTTATCCACGTTGCACAATTGTGATGACAACAAAGTTAGATTTAAATAGATTTATTAAAAAAAAATTAAACTTTTTTATCTCCGAAATAATTCTAATTTCCCTCCTAATCTCTGCAAGTCTGTAGAAGCTCATACGCCCAATGGTGAAAATTACTTATTTTTAGATGAACTATTAATTTTTAATCTTTTATTACTAATAATTATAGTGGTTAATTAAAATATTAATAAAAATTACGAGGGGAAATGAGCATTTTTCTTATAATAATACTAATAAGTATAGTGATTAATTATGAACAGATACTACATTGTAACCGAGTCAGTAGAACTCAAAAAGTATAGTGATTAATTAAAATATTAATAAAAGGGTTGTGATTAGTTGTCTGTTGAGTTGTCAAACATATCCACGTACGATGCTGAGGTTGCAAGTTAAAAATTAAATAAACTATACAAAAAGCAGCCTTTATATTTAATTAGGGAAGGACAATAACATAATTAAGTAATTAATTGATTAACATAAAAGCACATGGAACATAGTGGAGTTAACATGAATTAGTTGTCCAATGTGGTAGTATGCAACTATATATGTTAAAATTTTACTTAATTCCGTAATTAATTTATCTATCTGCACATGCACCTCGATCACATGATGATATGTACCAATAATTATTAATTTTATGCCCCGAAAGGGATAGTCGATAGGGTGAAAACTGAAACATAATTATCATCTAAAAAATCATGAGCTTGATTTTGTCAATATAAAAGTGATGTTTACTTAATGTACAGTCGATAACCAAAGGACTCGAAGTGCATGACTCATTATTACATGAAAAGATCAGACTAGGAAAAATGAGGGTCGACTCTTTTGATATATTTGATACAAGTAAATCTTATAATAAAATTCTTAATTATAAGGTGTCGTTATTAATTTATTTTCGATATGTCAAGCTCAATATTAGAGTGTTCTCGCTATTGTAATTTAGTTTGTATTCGCATTCCCTAAAGACAATGTGCATCAGGTAATTAACCTTGCTATTATGTAACAGCTCACAAACCGCATAGAAGAGATAAATCATACTAAGAAACCTAATTTGACTGAGTCAACCAATAACGTATTAACAAGAATTAAACTCGTGATATTTTGATACAAAAATTATACTCAAAATACCTGGTCATTTCTTTTGGACCAAATTAAATAATATATTTACTAATAATTTTTTTTAACCGATGAGATAAGGATATACGAATAGACAAATGTAAAAAGACAAATTAACACAATGAAGCTAAGACAGATGTAATATACTGCTTGCTTGCTTCTTCTGCTCTTCTTCATAATTCACATGTCACGAAAGCCGTCACAAAATAAATTTTTTAGGATAAAAAACTCAGAGAAAAAAAAAATCAACGTTATTTTCAGGACAGGCATTGCCCAAAACGTGCCACAATCACGTTATATATATAATACCAAGAGATATTATAATTATTTCGGACCAGCAAGAATGGACCCCTTAAATATATTATTGTTATTATTAATGCCCTCGCTTCATGCCAACCAACCTCCACCAATATTCTCAACTTTTGTGGAGTGTATGCCTATGGCCATTATTATTATTATTATTATTGATGGGATATATATATATATATATATATATATATATATATATATATATATATATATATATATATATATATATATATATATATATATATGAAATAAATATGGTGATTCTCGATCATTTTTAACATTAAGAGTGCGCTTCTCAACTTGTCAGATCCAAAAATTAGTCTCACATGAACAAAAAAATGATATATGAAATGTAATTTCAATTGTCCTATCCTTCAAGTCGACTCTGACAGAACACACAATCAACTTGATCACTAAGTCATAGGTAAGTGTTCCCTTACTGACAAGAATCTCGACATGTGCTCCATTACTAAACACTATAAAAATCAGCTAACCCTTCAAGGACGTCCTTAGTATTTCCCGACTTGTTGAGAGCTGTCTAAAATAAAAACGTAACTCTAATAGATCCTTATGTATTGTGAACTTTATATATATCAAAATAATAATACCATTTCCTAGCCAATGTTATCTATTGTCAAAAAATTTGTGTGAAATCGTCTCATGAATCATTATCCATTAAATAGGTTGGGCGGTAAACAATTGGGTGTGTAAGTATCACAATTTCTGTTATAAGTATTACAATATCTATCATAAGTAACGGTTTATTTTTAATTCAAATTGGTGTTAATAGTGATGAATTCATGTTAAAAAAAAAAAAGTGATCCATGCCAGGTGGATTCAGGTAGATATCTGCGTGGCGGACTGAAATTGTTATCCCTCTCCTATATAAAAGTAAAGATTTAATTAAAAAAAATTATTTTTTTAATGCATCAAAGTTGATGTTTGTTGGGAAACTTGAGCTCAAAATCAAAGCTAAAAGAGATGTAATTCAGCTCAGCCAAAATATTAAATTATAAATTTTTAATTCTATTTGCTTACATATGTAGCTCATTAGTAAAGATATTACCACTCAAAAAAATAGTGTGTGTATTTTTTTTAATTGCAGTGATATCCGTATTTTAAAATGCGAAGCAATTCTATTGAGTCTCGATCAAATACTATTCGTAGACAACTCTGTCAAGAGCGTTGTTATATCACAAAAAAAATCATTCAATAAAATATTAGACAAACTTTATCATTATTAAATGTTAGAGTTGATTTTAGTTTTGATTTGTTGACTGTTGTGCCCTTTTTCTATGTTAGTTCTTTTTCAAGACTAAAATTGACACATTTTTAATAGTTATGACTTATGATCAACCGTTGATTTTGAACTCAAAAGTTTAAAGTTCTTTTAAAAAAATAAAAATAAATAAAAAATCATAACTAAAGGATCGAAATTGAAGAATATCGATAATATTTTTTATTTATATATCTGATACCAGCCATTTTCTCATATTGATTTCATATTCCAATGCTCATATCTTGACATAACAATACAATTTTTAATACTCATTTACTGATCATGAATTAGTTAGATTTATCTAAATTTAAAAAATAGACATTTATTAATTAAATACAAAAAAAAAACAATCAAATATTATCTCATTGTAATCTTTCGTCAGCTAAGATTGGTGACTAACTTTCTCATAAATTTCTTTAAAAAAACAATTCTCATAGATTGAAGAAGGTAACTGTCAGAAGGTGAATTTAGGAGAACATAGTACTACTCTTTTCAGAATAATATGAGAATTGATTATATATAAAGTATTTCATTTTAATTTTGTCAAAAATTGAAGGCAAATTAAAGAAACAAAATGGAAAATATAGACAAAAATAATTGTGGGGCCCTAAAAAGAAATTGGAAAGTTAAAGTTAAATTGGTATGTAGCCATGTAGGGACAATGAGAGTACCAGAAAATAATTAAAAATAAATTTAAAAAATAAAACAAAATTTGGAGTGCAGTGTGAGTTGAATAGTTGACTGTCGATGGCGATTAGTTGAATACGCGGCCGACGATTAATTCGTTTTTTACGCTCAACGAGTGGCGGCCCTTTCTCGGAAGCTAGAAGTTAATAAAGACATACAATTACAAAGCAGAGTTACTTTAATATTTAGTTTGATAATTATAAAAATTTAAATTTAATTTTTAAGAGTGATCTATTAGTATTTTTTTTTAAAGTTGATATTAGAATAGTAGGACGACGAATTTAAGGTAAAATACACATTCACTTAGCGACCGAAATTTTTATAATGTGATTCTATAAGGTAATTTTTATTAATATTTTTTCCCAAAACAAACTATACGAAATCACAAAAAATGAAAGCAAACAAACATTATCAAAAGGGATAGTGAACACTTTCATATCGAAACAAGAAAGCATCCACGAGGTAATCGTCGAATTTGTACATACATATAAACTTCTATATAAATATTTTTTTACAAAATAAGGACACTCTTATTGAGATAGTGCTATGATTGTCTCGAATAAATGAAAGCGAGAGTCTTAGTTTCTACCGTAATAATCTTCTATATATATATATATGGAAAAGTCTATAGCACCGATTGATATCAGCACCTCTTGTACTATGTACAAATTATAAGTTTTAGGTAAATTACGTTCATGCAACTAGATAAATCATACTAAAAAGATATTGTGCAATAGACTTGTTTAATATACTATTGACAAGAATCGAATTCATAACATTATTATAAAATAATCATATTTTGCCTATTTATTTACTTGATCACTCATTTTGAGACGAGAAGTATAATTGTTGGCAGGTGCATTATGTTTTTTTTTTTTTTTTTTTTTGTTGGTAATTTAAAATTTTGTGATGGAATTGGGGTGTATGTAGATATTTGGTGCATATATGATTATGTGTGGGGCCAGCAAAATGGCTAATCAATAGCCTATTGTGTTCCGCAACATGGTCGGCTGTTGTAGCTTGACACCGTACGCTTCTTCAATGTGTTTTTTTTTTTTTTTTTGGGTATAGTGATGATAAAAATTTGTAATCACCATTGAATAAATTTTATATTTTATTCTTAAATCGGTAATTAGTTCGATATAAGTTGTTTATAGTTAATTAGTTCAAATCAAGAAAGTCAATAGGCTACTCATGCTAGGAGTCAAATTTGTAATCATATGTTTTTTTTTTATTAATTTCTTTGACTTTGTCATACTAATTTCTAGATCCATGAATTCGCGTGTCAGTTCATAAAAATACTAATATGTTACCTGCATATATATACATAATCTAGAGCAAGGTCTACAATGCTCATGATAAATGCTGGTCAATGATAATAATTGGTGGTCGTCGAGTGAGTGAAATATGATTCTTTTACATAAATGTCACGGGTTTGATTCATGTTAACACCATTCCAATCAATTTTATTGCACAAATTTTTTTTAACGCAGTTTACACCCGCTTCAAATCCAGAATAAGCAAATCCATCCAATTTCAATTCTTATCCCGATTTCGCATATTTGAACCAATCAACCAAATAAACAAAATTTATGATTTTACCTTCAATTACTTTTTATAGAAAATATGAAGTGCATAAAACATATACACGAATGGGATTCTGATTGCCAACTGCATGAAGATTCTCATACAAATACAAAAATGAAGAATATTTGTTCCATTTCCATTTTAATGACTTGCTATTTTTTAATGGTTTATCATAGAATCCACATAATAAGGCATAAAATTGAACTCAATCTTCCTAGGACATTATATTCCCCTTTTCTTAAATTGGAACATTGCACAATCAAAACTATTGAGCATATAATATATACACACATAAAGTGCAATCCAATTATCAGCTTAAACTTTTAATTGAGATGGAGCACATATTTCAATTAACACTTCATAAGCTCCTCAATATTCAATACCCACCACAATATTTTATATCCTCTTACATATGCCTAAATTTCAACTAACCAGTGGGTAAATCCCACTTCTATAATAAGCCCGAATGACGAATGAAACCTGCAGTGACACAATGGTTTATTATCACATAAAAGTTTATTTTTCTTTTCTTATATAATTTGCATTTTAAATCCGACAACATGTATGTTCTTATTATAGAATTTTGGTAGGTGAATAAATTACAAAATCTGCATTTAATTCACACCATCTCTTGAGAAAGATTGAAACCCCCATTTTATAACGGCTAATGATTAACGAAATATATTAACTTTATTTCGAACTGGTTAACCAATTAAGTTATGCTCGGGAACACGAGGATTTGATTTCCCTTTCCTAGTAGAGAGATGAAAATGGTTGCAATATTGTTGCACGTGTGGTAAAGTCCAAGGTGGTAGTAAAAAAGACAGCGCCGGCTTTACTACGCTGGCGATAAATGTTAAATACACGCCCCGATTAATCGGCGTTGCTATCATGGAAGCTTCAACTCCACTGCCCCCCTCATATCTCCACCATATCTTCTCTTTTCTCTCATCTCCACCACTCTCTTACTCTCAACTCTCTCTCTCTCTCTCTCTCTAGAAATACAGTGAGAGCAGACTTCACTGCTCGGTTTCTTGAAAATCCGGCGAGAATTTTTTCACTGTGAATCTCAAGTTCTCCGATTGTTGGATGACGGACTATAGGCTGCCGTCGACGAATCTCTGGGCCGCCACGGCGGCCGGCGCCGCCGGCGATGACGCTTCCATGATGGAGGCGTTCTTGTCCTCCGATATGCCCCAGTTTTGGCTCCCGCCGTCTAGTAATAATACCACCACCGCCATCAACGCCGCCGGGTCGGCGGCGATGAATACGACAACTTCTCACGCACCGTCTCACGCGCCACCGGTGACGGCGGCGTTCAACCAGGAGACGCTGCAGCAGCGGCTGCAGACGCTGATCGACGGCGCGCAGGAGAGCTGGACGTACGCGATTTTCTGGCAGAGCTCCGTCGACGATTTCGCGGCGCAGGCGTTTTTGGGGTGGGGCGACGGGTACTATAAAGGGGAGGAGGACAAGGCGAAGCGGAGCAAGAAAGGGTCGTCGCCGGCGTCGATAGCGGAGCAAGAGCACCGGAAAAAGGTCCTCCGGGAGCTCAATTCTTTAATCTCCGGCCCGGCCTCCACCGACGACGCCGTCGACGAGGAAGTCACGGACACCGAGTGGTTCTTCTTAGTCTCCATGACCCAATCATTCATGACCGGTTCGGGCCTCCCGGGCCAAGCCTTCTACACATCGAACCCGGTCTGGCTCGCTGGACCGGAACGGCTCGCTAGCTCGGTCTGCGAACGAGCCAGACAGGCCCAGGGGTTCGGGCTCCAAACCATGGTGTGTATCCCGTCGGCGAACGGCGTCGTAGAGCTCGGATCGACGGAGGTGATTTTTCAGAGCACAGATTTGATGAACAAAGTCCGGGTTTTGTTCAATTTCAATAACCCCGATTTGGGTTCCCTCTCCGCCTCCGGCTCCTGGGCGGCGGCGCCGGAAAACGACCCGTCGGCGCTCTGGCTCACCGACCCCGGCGTGGAAGTTAAAGATTCCGTCAACACAAACGTCCAAGCAAACTCCTTTCCCTCCTCAATCACCAAGCAAATCGTGTTCGGAAACGAAAACCCAAATCCAGAAACCGTCCAAACCCAAAACAATTCCCAGCTTTTCCCCCGAGGATTAAATTTCTCCGAGTTCGGCCTCGACGGCGCCGCCGTCAGAAACGAAACGACGTCGCTTTCCTGCAAGAGAGAGTCCGGGGAGATCTTGAATTTCGGTGAAAACGCCGTTAAAAGAAGCGCCTGCACCGGAAACGGGAACGACGCCATTTTTCCCGGCCAGTTTCCGGCGACCGACGAGAACAAAACCAAGAAAAGAACAACCACTTCCCGGGGGAGCAACGACGAGGGGATGCTTTCTTTTGTTTCCGGCGTGGTGGTGCCGGCCGCCGCCGCCGCCGGAGGCGACTCCGACCACTCAGATCTCGAAGCCTCGGTGGTGAGAGAAGCCGACAGCAGCCGGGTGGTGGAGCCGGAAAAACGGCCGAAGAAGCGCGGCCGGAAACCGGCGAACGGCCGGGAAGAGCCGCTGAACCACGTAGAAGCGGAGAGACAACGGCGGGAGAAACTAAACCAGAGATTCTACGCGCTACGCGCCGTCGTGCCCAACGTTTCAAAAATGGACAAAGCGTCCCTCCTCGGCGACGCTATTTCGTACATAAACGAATTAAAATCGAAGCTCCAATCCACCGAGTCCGCCCAGGAAGATCTGAAAACCCAATTGGAATCCTTAAAGAAAGAACTCTCAACCCGAGAATCCGGCCGACCCGACCCGCCGCCGACCGACCCGCCCCCCAAACTCGCCGGCAAAATCGTGGATATCGACGTGGACGTGAAAATAATCGGCTGGGACGCTATGATTAGAATACAATGCAGCAAAAAGAACCACCCGGCGGCGCGTCTAATGGTGGCGCTTAAAGACCTCGACCTCGACGTCCACCACGCCAGCGTGTCCGTGGTCAACGATTTAATGATCCAACAAGCCACGGTCAAGATGGGCAGCCATGTTTACAACCAAGAAGAGCTCCGCTTAGCTCTAACTTCAAGCATCACTTCAAATCGTTAAAATCCCGGGCCAGTATTGGCCCGGGCAATCTGTCACACAAAAATCAACCGAGGGCCACTGGTCCAACTAATCAAGGGCCAATGGTCCGAGCAATTTAGAACCTGTGTTGATTTCCGTGGTTGATTCCCGTGGCTGTCTCTCGACTCAATTTCTATGACTGATTCCTGTTGCAGTCTCTCATGGCAGATTGCAGTGGCTGATTTCCGTGGCTGATTCTCGTGGCTGTCTCCCATGATCCAGTGCTTGTATCACCCGAACATCTATGTGTTAGATGCATCTGTATTATATATTTGTTATGAACTTATGATGATCAGACAAATAGACAGAAGGGCTGTTTAAGTATGCTTTAGTGGGTATATATTGTTGTTAGACTATTTTAGTTCTGTTTTATTGATTTTAAGTTCTAATTCCGGACTCCATTAATGTCTAGTCTTTGTGAATTCTGTGGTGCATTTGTACATATCAAATTTCTGCAGAATTGTATAGAGATGAGATGAAGTTCAATCCTCCATTGTTGTTACGGTGCGTGTACGAGTTCTTCCCATCTCACACCAACGATTAAATATTGGGCTTTTAAAAGCTTTTTTAGTTGAGGAGTCTAAATCCAAGCTATATATAGTACTAAAAGCAAAACTCTTTTTTTTTTTTTTTTTCTTGATAATTCATGTTTTGGGCTTCTTTGAACTATATTTATCATAGATTCCGTGGGTTGTTTGCAGGACATAGCTTAGTGATCGAAATGTTGAAATTGTGATATTGTGTTTAAACTTGATAAGTTTTTTTACTCATAATCCAAAAGGAGCAGAGAATTTTGGAATTGACTCTTCTTTTAAGATTGAGTACATACATACTTATGTGATTTTTTTATAGCGAAAATTCATCCTCACTATCATATGATAGTCCCTAGGTATATACACCTAGGGATTTTTTATTATTTTTTTATTTTTTTATTTTTATTTTTTACAGATGTTGAGTTTACCTATTCGTCTAAATTAGGTTAGAAATGAGATGTATATAACTAACACTTTTTTTTTTTTTAACAAACAACCCAGATGGGATGAAACTAAACCAAGTTATTAAAACCATGGTAGAAAAAACAATGCAAATTGATACTTTAGTCAAACATAAATAAATAAATAACATTAAATGAGGATGTTATTCTTTGTTTATAATTGGATATGATTAATATTCTCATTTACTGTTTGTTTAGGAGTTCATTGAACTTGCCATTGTGAATTACCACATATTCTTTGTGATTTTTTCAGAGAAGTTGATTGAGGTTCTGATTTTCTTTGAATTCCTTAATGATACTAATGTTGGTCTTGAAAAGTGCCACAATTTGTCAAAAAGGTTGTTTAGGGTAAATTTATTATACATGCATGCACTGTACTGCTACACTTCTTAAATATAGTAGATTAACTTAATCTCTGTCAACCTTTCACATTATTTATTATTATTATTATTTGTTCTGGTGACGAGAAAATCGGTAACTACTATGGATGGGCTCGACCGAGAAAAAAAATGAGAGGTGAACTGAATTAGGAAGACCATATACAATAGACTTAACTAAGAGGGCGTGACTTTCTGGTACAAGAATATATATAATCATATTTTTTTTTCAGTATTAAACCTTGTGTCTTGAAGTTGTGACTACTCAAGAGATCGGTAGCCCCACCTAACCTAATTTTATTTAGTTGTCAATTAATTGTCATATAAATTGTTGTTAATGAGTTGTAGCTCAACATTCATATAATTTGTCATATAAATCAAAAGTGTAATATCAAAAAGAAGTCAACATTTTTTCATTGTATGACGAAAATTGTATGATGCCAAATTGTACCAGTACAAAATATTAAAAATAATTGGAAATGTAATACGGAGTATATTTTTGTAATTTGATAAAATTGAATGAATAAGCTTATAAATTTTGTCAATTTTTTATTTAAAAAAAATTATCGAGTAGTCTGCCTTTCAATAAAAGTACCAATAACAATTACTTAATCATACCCCAAAGAAAGAGTATTTCCCGAAACCAACTCCCCATGCATGCGAGAAGGTGTGGGTAAATTCAAACTATTGATCTCTAAGATCTTATGGATGAGAAATCAAATAAAATATGAACGAGACCATTTTCATAAATATTACAAATTTTTGTTTATTTTCAACTGTTAAATCTACTAGATCAATGGTTCAGATTTGTCCGCGTATGGTAGGCTAGGGTTGCATGAACCCTAGCTCGCGGGCCAGCCTACAAAAATCCACCAAAAATTAGGCCTACAATGGAATAGGTCGGCCCGCTTTGACTGTACTAAAATTAAATACTCTGCAATACTTTTTTTTTTTTTTAATAAAGTCGATGTGAAATTGTATCAAGGCATACTGACCGGTATGAAATAGCATGGAGATAATGAAATGAAGTTTGAGATGATGAATATATGCATTCACCTTACGTGTGGAAGACAATATGGTATGAGTTGAAGGGTTGTTAATTGTCTGCCGATGAAACATAAAATAAAGGACACTAAACTACAAAAGATGTTGATAAACATCTAATCCCTCACTAAATTATGAGGTGGATACTTTTGTTGGGGAGTGGACTTAGGACAAATGATGTTGATTAATGAAAATAATCATGTTATGTTTTACATGTGAAATTTCTTAATTATTCCTAGAAATCATCATTATATATATAATATAATATGTCCCACTCGTTTTCCATCTTGTCCATACCTCCTTATTAACTATATTTTTTTCTTTTATTTAATCTATCAAGCAGTCATATTTTAATTGCAATCTTATTTTAATCTAATTTGGATGAACATAAGTCAGGATTTGGTGATGGGTCTCCATATTTTTCACATAATATATTTGGGGGTTAGGTTTTCCCCAATCCCCACCTAAACCTGTCAAAATGGCCCAACCCGTCGGGTTGGGTCCGTATAACCCATATTTTAGATGGGTTGGTCCGACGCATTTTGACAGCTCTACACATAGTCCACTTAAAAATGAGGTTAATTATATTGCTCAAAAATGGTGGATGAGTAGATGAAGCATGATTTTTGTAATAGAAAAATATGAGTTTAATTTTTGTCAATACTCTTTCGGTCAAGCTCATTGCACAGAGTTTTGTGAGATTTACCCAGTATATACATTTGGGTAGTAGTTGTGGGTTTGCCTCGTCATCCAAAAAAATAATGTTAATTATACTTTTAGTTATTAAAATAAGTAAGAATTGTCTTGCTAACACCATCTTTGTCAAGGCCGTTGCACATGGTCTTCAATCTTAATGTCTTGTGCTTGCGAGTTGATGGGGATATAGGCCATGGGCTGAGAGTAGTGGGCTTACTATAGGTCTTGGGCTGGGTACAAGGTCAGAAGGTCAACGAGAGAGTGGTGGGGCGGGCTAGCATGGGGTACCGCCCCGCCATCAACGACCTACTAATGGGGTCATCGACCGGGGCGCTGACCCTTGTTAGCTGGTGCGTGTCCCCCGTGCGGGGCTGAGCACCCCACCTATGCCCCTGTTTCCGAGGTGGTGCGGTGCAGTGGTGCAAGTGGAAGGGTGTCGTCAGCCAAGAAACTGGCCCCCATCGATCATTGCGTGTCCCACACCCCTGGTGCGGCCCTGAATGCCTGCCCGCACCCCCGTTTCCAGGGGTGGTGCGATCAACGTAGTATCTCGAGCTTTGTATGTATCATTTTGGACCCCACGCCTTGAGGAATAATACTACTACTATACTTTCCTACTCTGTTCTGTACTTACATGCTTGATTTATGGTGGACCCGTTCCCAACAAAACCGCTATTACATAGAAACAAGGGGAAAAAAATGAAGAATTGACTATTTCGATCCCTTATGTCAAGATAGTCATTAGTTTTGTCTTAAATTTTGCATATGTTTTAGACTTTTAGCTTAGTCACGGGGAGTCGAAAATAAAAGTAGGAGTGGCACCTGCTTGCATGGATTGGAAACCTAGAATTTGTCAAACACATTAATTATATTTGTCATTGTTTAATGATAGTTGTCATATGAGTTTCTCAAATCAACACCTACCAAGACATCTCGGATTTAAATCTTGAGAATACAATTACTTTAAAACGCATGAGAACAAACTTTGTCACCATTTTGAGGACTTACCCGACACGAACACTGGCTGAGCTTAATTATAGGATGGGATTGAATTTGGAGCCAACAAGAAACTTGAAAAACAATGGCCATTAACGTAAGACTGTCTTTCCTCCATCAAAATAGCTCTCTCTCTCTCTCTGTCTGTCTATCTCTCTATACGTATATATAATACATACAATGAAGCCAGTTTTGTCACCTCCTCCTCTCCATGCATGCTACAACCTATTTATACTAGTAAGTAAATATGTATCCTCAAAACCTTAAAGCCCACAAACAAAACTAAAATCTTTCCGCCCCCCACGGATAACCTATATCTAGTATCTATATATCATCTTCATCATATTCCATAACCATTATCATATCATTGATCCATTCATCATCACCATTATGAGTCTGAATTGCCTGACGTGCCACAGATCGAACTCGCTGAGGGGCGGAATTGAGGCCGCCATTATCGTGGGCGGATCGAAGGCCAGGAATGGCCGGAGCTTGAGGCGGCATCACGACAGGAGCTGGTCGGGGAACTTGGTTCCCAGCTGGCCGGCCCCTGGGAACAACAACGGCGCCGCCACGTCAAATCCCGGGCGGCAGAAGGCAGAGGGCGGCCGAGTGTCACAGCGCAGGCACAGCGGGCCGGTGGAGTGCGAGACGCCTCGGCTGGTCAGGAGCAGTGGGATGAGGAGGGATTGGAGTTTTGAGGATCTGAGACAGAATGTGAAAGCCTGACCAGACAGATTAAGGAAATTAGGTCTAAAAACTGCAAATTGAAGACTCTGTTATATATATATGAACAAATGAGGAATATATGCATGTACACTTGATCATTTGGGGGGTGATTGGGTGCAAAAATATGTATTATATGTAATTTTTTTGTTTCCAGAATTGTTCATATACATATGTATCTTATTCATGATGATATATGATAATAAAATGCATAAATATAATTTATGCCTAACATGCACCTCATCTTTTGCCATTTTTTGATTTATTGGAAAGCCTGTAATCACTATTGGACCGGAAGGTGCGTTATGGTGAAGCCTACCTTATGGCCTTAACCAGCAAAGGATCACAAAGGGGTAAATGGCCTAAACGGCCAACAAGCAGCTTTCACCGGGAGTTGAACTTGAAACGTAACGTTGTGGTTAACAACTGGTTGACCAGCTTGGCTAGGGTTGCTCCGATCTTTTGCCATTTTCTCGATCATGTTTTTAAGGTTTCTAGTTTTTGAGAAATTTAGTGATGTCTCCAACCAAAGATGGACAATGCTGCTTCTGCAAATGGTTAATTAGGCGTCTTAACAAGAAAGGGAAATGAAATGCTAACAGGCTACCATATAAAACTCGCTACACAAGACGAGGTTTACTCAGTGCACACCCTCGAATAGTAACTGCAAGTTTTTCTCAGTCACCCAAAAAAAAAAAGGCTTACCTCTACCTATTCAAGACTGTTTGCCTCAGAAAACAGGAAAAAATTTAGTCTTTTCAGGTTGCATATATGCCTAACTTACAGCAAGAAGTGCAAATGGCATTATAACTTACAGAAACATCAAACCATAGATTGAAGCTTTCATGGTTGAGCTTGATCAATAACTTTACACAATTTCGACCTATAAGTTGGAGAATCAGTATCTTAACCAAGCTAACTGTTCGACCAACTCGGTTGGGATTGCCAGCCATTCTTAGTATTTTCACTCTTCTAACATTTGTAATCCACCCCGTCTTTTTCTTATCCCTCACAAAGCACTAAACAGCCTCTCCAATTTTCAAGCTAGTGTTATCCTTCTTCTATCAAGGAAAGAATATAACAAAGAACACGCTAACCTGTACATTTACCCAATTCGAAAAACAGAGAATAGATAACCGAAAACTAGAAAAACTGAAGTAAATGTAGCCTAAAGTCTCCCTAGTGTAACACACCATTTGTCTATTACTAAAATTGAAGAAAGTTGAAATCCTATATCCTTAGCACATTTCATACCTTTCTTCCTTTTACTTCCAATTTGATAAAAAAATCCCAAACCACATGGCAGTAGATATAAACAAATCAAAGATCAAAGATCACAACTTTCAAGCACACAAACATCCTTTAAAGACTCCATCATAGTGCTTAGAAAGATTGTTCCTCAGATACTTTGTATTTACTTTCTGTCCCCATAGATTTTCCATCTTACTGGCAACTATACTTTTTTTTTTAGTACTACTGACTCTATTACATTGTAGTATTTGTTCATCTATACTGGCAATTGTACTTAATAACAAAGGGGCAACCCAACCAAGTTAGTCGGGTTATTGGCTTGATAACCACAAAGTCAGCTACTAGTGGGAATAGCATATATATTGGTATTCTTGGGTTGAACCGATAAGCTATGGGCAACCAAAGTCGGATTACCTCTTGGGTCCTTACAAGGCGGGATTTACCTGTGCACGTTCTCGGATAGTGACTACGGTTTCCTACTCAAGCCAAAAAGAAAGAAAGAAAGAAAGAAAGAAAGGTAAATGTGGGCAGTGAAGGCATGAATGGAGCAAAATTGCAGCTTTAAGCAGTATTAAGTGAAAGGTGGAGATTTTCTTGAGCTAAAAACCAGTGGTGTAGATTATGGCACATAGTGCAATTTGGTCAGAGAAGTTTCACTGTTTCCTTGTGAGCCATGGTAGGTGCAGACATGAACACCATAGACTGGGTATCTTTCAAATTTCAATAATTCTTCTTCTTATTCTTGGATGAGCAAATTGAATTCAGAAAAGCATATGACAGTAATCATAAAAACCAAAGAAAAACACAATCTTGAGTGCCCAAACTACTGAGAAAAACAAGCAGAATAAAAGATAGAAAGTAGAAGAATACCTTTTATGCTTGAAGAGGAATTTTCCCTTTGGGCACAGACAATCATCAGAGAAATGGTGGATTTGACTTCTGATCGGATGAGGGGAATAAGGGCAGGAAAGAAACAATCAAACAAATGTTCTGTAGATTCAAGTAGCGATCATATAGAATTGTTTGACAATTGGGGTGGTGGCGCAGTTGGCTAGCGCGTAGGTCTCATAGCTTAGAGTGATCCTGAGGTCGAGAGTTCGAGCCTCTCTCACCCCAATCTTTTTGCCTACCACCATAGCCCTCACCCCAATCTTTTTGCCTACCACCATAGCCCTCACCCCAATCTTTTTGCCTACCACCATAGCCCTCACCCCAATCTTTTTGCCTACCACCATAGCCCATAGTTAGCAACTTAGCATCAACTCCATAGCCACCATAGCCCATAGTTAGCAACTTAGCATCAACTCCATAGTGCTATAGGTTATTTTATGTATATTTAAATTTAAATAGGGTGGAATACCTGCGTGAGTGGCGTGAGAGGCTTAGGCTTTCATATATAAACAATTGTGCACAATAGTTAGAAAGAGATATAGGTTGTTAAGTGAGTACAAGATGCCTTGTTAATAAAATACTTTTTCAAAAGAACAATACTTGAAAATATCTCATCTGAATTGTTAAAAATTTTGAAAGAAAATCATTAGTTTAGAGTCTGAGTATGTAATGTTTAAGCGCTCTTGTGGTACAACAAGATCACCTAACAGGAGGTTAGGACATGACGTTATTAGAGGGAGCTTCAGAGCGTTCTGATCAAGAGCTCAATCGACACACTACTAAATAGAGCTAAGTAGTTGTTGTTGTTTCTGTGTGCTTCGTCCATACAATGTTGTAAGGTTTATTGATTAGGAAATTGGTGAATGAAGGATTGAGCAATCTGTTCTTGGAATGCCCCCCTCCCCCTCGGATGTAGGAATTGTTATCTCTTAACTTGGTTATCAATTATCGTGTCATTTACATACTTTACTTTCTGTTTAATCTGTATGGGTGATAGGTTATAACCCCAATCATGTTGGTTCAAATCTTAATCCAGGATTAATCACAGTACTTAAACAACTTGATATTGCATAAGTTCGAAAGTATTCGATTAGATAAAATTCTCACTATTCGATATTTTGGGACTAAAGAAAGATTTCATTCTCGTTCTTCATGCTCTTTATGAGCGGGGCCAACCAAGCTATTTATACTATATTGGAATCGATTTATACAACTATACTAAGTTGGTCTGATCTACTGTTGTGACTCCATGTGTCTCATCCTAACTGCCCTGTCAGGGTTAGTCGATCAGCTTAGTCGCCCTGAATTCACAAACTTTCCTATGTAACATGGGACCTTATGTACCAGCCAAGTATAACTACCTAAGGTGCATGTCAAACTACTATATTGACTAAGTAGGTATAACCCATCAACAATATTACAATAAATGAAATTAAAACACCTCCTTGCCAAAAATAGCAAAACCACATAGGAGGATACACAAGCAAGCTACAAAAGGAACTCCTCACGCAACTACTACATTAGCATTTAGCTAGGTTGACTCTTCAATTGGTCATCTCCTTCGGTCAAATGATTTCATCCATATTTTTGTTCGAAATGATAAATAACATAAATACACAATAATTATAATTACAAAACGAGTATAAGAAATTTTGAATAAATTGACATCACAAAAAAAAAAAAAAGAGAAAACAAATTTATATTGTCAATTTGTACCAAAAAAAAAAATAAACTTATGATCAGGACAATTAGTAAGCGGAACCGAAAATACAATTATAAGGTTAAAATATCAACTTTAAAATGAATTAGTTTGTTTATTTTGGGAGAGATGTTGATATCATTTTTATAGGGTTAAACATGTCAATAAAAGGAAATTTCTTGAGTAAATTTGGGTCAAAGAAAATTAACATCAACTACTAAAAAGTTGTTAGGGAAATTCAATTAAAAATAATAATTTTCAAATTTTCCTTTTGCATTTTATTATACTTTTTAATTTTTTTTTGAAGGTTTATAATTTTTAAATTAACTCTTTGTATCTTATATAAATTTTATTTACTAATATGAAATTAAATAAAACAAACATTATACTAAAAAAAAGGATTTTGGTTATTGCTTTTTGACAAGAGCGATGCTACATTCCCTTCTTGATTTCACTTATTTACGTGTCAAGATATAATTATTTCGTTTTGTATTTGATTAATAAGTAAATTTTAGTGCATAATCGATGAAGGTAGTCAATTCATGGTTGTGAGAATAAAAGGAATATGTTTGTCACGTCAAGATGTGAACTAAAATCATGAGAAAAAATAACTTTTTTTTTTGTGACGAGGAAACTTGCAAGCAGTATTTAAGGGTGTACATTGAGTTAATTTCACTAATACCTAATAGCCTACAGATAATACATAAGAGATAAATTACACAAGAAAATTTTTATATGACCGGTTCAATCAAGAATACGTGGGCAAAAATCAAATTGCACTAAGTAATTTGACCAAATCAACACTAAGTTAGTAAACACACATAAAATGATAAATGAAGTAAATAAAATGAATTAACTCGAACCGGTCTTGATCTAAATAGGTCACCGGCCTAAGGTCCGGTCAAATTTGAAGGGAATAAAAGTTTGGTAGAAAGTCGTTATAATTAACAATAGGATTTAGACTGTGTTTTAAGCTATGGAATACAACTTTTCTTTTTAATTTAAATTTAAATATTTAATAATAAGAAATTCCCAATATTATTCTAACAACTCATTAAAAAAAATCGAAATAAAAAATGATTTATAATTAATTATTATTTAATAATAGTGTTGGCTTCACTAAAAGAAATTAACCTCTATCGGTTTAGATCTCAGGTCTAATAATTTAATGTCAAATTCGAGTTTCGACTTAAGATAGCTCCGAAATGGGCGATTAAGTTGGTGAAACATAATTCTCGTACTGGAAGGTCACGAGTTGGATTCTTGCAAATACCTTGTTGGTCGAGCTCGTAGCATAGTATTTTTTTTAGTATGATTTATCTTTCCCGTGTTGTTTCTTGACTATTGTATATAAAGGATGTTACCTAGGATCTCCTTGTAAATTTTCATAATAATATGTCATATTTTTGTTTGATTTAAACGCTCTAGTATGTTCGTTAAAGTTTGTTATATAATAATTAGAACCAATTCAATTAAACTCCCAAATTTTTATATAGAAGAGTCCATTAGTTTGGTGAGTATATTATTAATTTATTTTGCTTTATAGAGGTTACCAAATTTTGAGCCTGAGCCTCCACCTTGAGGATCAAGACTAATCCTTTATAGTTTGGGAGCAAAGACTATTCCTTTATACGGAAAATTGACAACTGCATGCTATCTGATTTTGCGTTTTGAATGAAATTTGTCTTGTGCTTAATAGAGGATCATAATGAGCAAAATTAATTTATGTTGTACATAATTAACCGACTCAAATAAAAAAAACCAATAGACAATGATGGAGAATATCCCTTGATACCCTTGCATGGTCAGTGGTCGGTTGCGGCCCATCGTGGGTACGAAGCACAAACCAACCTCCCCAGGAAATTCTCGACCATTTTTCTCAACCGGGTATCGCCAAGAGACAGTATGTACGAGAACCTTAGTAGGCGATGCGCCATAGCCTAATCAAGTCGAGACCGACGTACTGACCTCTTTTCTGGCAAGAGTGTGCGACATCGCAGGGACTTTAAGGCACGTGGTCAAGTCCCCTTGGGTCTCGACTTAGACCCGTGCATGCGTTCCACGTGCCGTGCATGTTGCAGGGTCGAAACATGCTCCCCCTCCTACCTTATAAATACCGCATTTATTACGAAGAGATGGACTTTTGACTACCCCTATAAGCTGAAGGAAGTTCGAGAATCTCTGACCCGCTGTCACAACTCCGCACTTTAAACCAACAAGTAGGCTAGGCTAAGGGGCCTTACTCCGGACCAACCTTAGCTCTGTAACTTGTAGTTTGTACTACCCCTATTTACTACATTAGACAACTTTCATGACAAATCAAATATGAAACTTTGAAGTTATCAAATTAATTGTCTGACCATTCGACCAATTTTCCTGGGTTATCACCATATAATGTTACTTTTTCAGTTTAGAATTATGGTAGTACGTTGTACCAAAAAAAAAAAAAAAGAATTATGGTAGTACGACGTCGTTGTATTGGTTTTTTCTTGACTATTATAACGTCCCTTATAATCACCGCCACGGGGGGTTTGACCGCCTCCGTCACGCAGCGACGGCGACGACGTAAATGGCAGTGCATTATAGCGCGGGCGTGGAGTGGGGGCCATCACTCTCAGAGTCCAATTCAACAGCGCCGGTGGTCCCCACCGCGCACGATAATTTTTAATTCGTCATTTCGTCTCATTTTTTTGTGGTTTTTTTTTCTTTTCGTTTTTTTTCGCTCTCTCGCTCGCAACCTTTTTTTCAATCTCCGTTCCATCGTTGACCCACCGCTCATCGCCGCCTCCCTCGATTCAGAGCTCTCATCCGCCGCTCCGGTCAAGAGTTTTCTCCCCGCCGGAAGGGGTTTTAGCAAGACAAACCTCACCGGAAAGAATCTGCGGAAAGAGGAGGAGAAAATTGAGATTCAGACGCAAAAGCCGCGAATCACGCTGTAATTTCTCTTTCCCCTCTTGTCTTTTGGCTTCTATTTTCGTGCCGGGTTTACTGTTTTCCAGCGATGTGAACGAAAAACACGGCTGAAAATTGGAAAAAGGCGAAGACTTTTGGGAGTTTTTGGTTTATTTGACTTCTGTTTGCTTCTGTGAGTGTTGAATAGCTAAAAACATGAAATCTTTTTCTGATTTTTTGGATTTTTTTTTGGGATTTTTTTGGAGATGATTAACAATTGGGTATTGAGTATTTTGCTGTCTGTTAGTGACACTTTATTATTTGGGAATTTGGGTATTGGGTTTTGAAGGAACTTAAGCTGATTTGATCTGGGATTTTGGTGGGCATGGATGGATAGTTTTATGATTTTCATTTATGGTTTTGCTTTATTTCTTGATTTTAAGTGATTTTAAGTATATCACACTTGGATTTGCAGGGTTATGAGTGGTTGGATCTGTTTTGGATGGCATTTGAAGTTTTGTGAATTGTGATTGGTAGTTAAGTTCAGTGAGATTGTGTTGGGAGAAGAAGTGAAAGTTTAGAGAAAATTGTTGTTGGATCATAGTGAAAGGCTTGAGATTGTGTGAAATGGATAATTCGAATAGGCAGATGGGTAGACATCCAGATACTTTGGGGGTGAATAAGATGGGGAAGAATATAAAGAAGAGTCCGATACACCAACCGAATTTCAGCAATGCTAACGTTGGGGGTGCGGGAGGTGCTAGGCCTCAACCTCAACCGCAGGTCTACAATATAAACAAGAACGATTTCCGGAGCATAGTTCAGCAGCTGACAGGCTCGCCTTTGCGTGAGCCTGCTCCTAGGCCACCGAATGCTCCCAAACCGCAAAATACTAGGTTGCAAAAGATTAAGCCTCCTCCCTTGACACCAATAAACCGTCCTCAACTTCCCATCCGCCCTCCGCCTCAGATGGTGGGTCCACCCCAGGGTCCCACGAATGTTCCGTATAATAATAGCTTTGCTAGACCTCCTCCCCCGCCTCCTCAGTATGGTCAGCCCCCGTCCCCTGTGTTGCCGCCTTTTACTCCTACTGATATTTGGGCGAATACGGCTGAGTCTCCCATTTCAGCCTATATGCGGTACTTGCAAACTTCAATTGTGGATTCAGGCCCTAGACAACAAACACACTTACCAGGACAGCCAAATTTTCAACCACAAGGGCCTATGCACGGTCAACCACACCCGCCACCATCCGGTTTACTTCCTAACCCTCCTGTCCCGCCCATTCCATCGCCTCGATATGGCCTTCCATCCCCACGGATGAATGCTGCTGCTCCTCCATTTCCGTCTCCCCGGATGAATGGCGCTCCATCCCCTCTTCCCTCCCCGGGAATAAACGGTCCTCCTTTTTTGCCTTCCCCTACTTCTCAGTTCCTTTTGCCTTCGCCTTCCGGGTTCTTGAATTTGTTGTCTCCACACTCATCATACCCACTGCTTTCCCCGGGTATGCAGCAGCCCCCACCACTGTCGCCTAATTTCTCCTTTTCTCCTATCGGTCAGCCAGGTATTCTTGGTCCCGGGCCTCATCCTCCTCCGTCTCCTGGCTACGGATTCCCATTGTCCCCGTCCGGATTCTTCCCCATTACAAGCCCTAGATGGAGGGCTTAATAGTCCTAGGAGCAAAAGCTACTGACTCCCCTCGGGTTCTTGCACAAATGCACATCACATCCTCTCCAATCACTTTTGGAGTTCATCGCAGCTAAGCCTGTCTTCTATGTTGCCGAGAATTCAGTGTCTTCTCCTATGGAGATTCATACCCTAAAATGTAAGATCTTCTTCGAAATATGTATTTTGTTTTCATTTGCTGTTTGTATCTGTTCTGTCAATACTCATTTCACATCTTAGACGTAGATTTCCTAGCAGTAGCCAATGTAACCAGTTTATTTCCGGCTCACACATGTTAGGTGGCGAGTTAGTTAAACAACTCTTCCAAACAACAAGCGTGGCCTGTAACTTGTAAGGATGTAGGTTACTGAAATTTATAGATGTAAACGTTTTTTTTTATATTCTTTTAACTTGGTTGAAACCACATCATCTTATAAATGTGCACTTTTTATCAATTTTATGATGTCATGCTTGCCTTCTTTTGTTTTTCTTTTTATTCAGTGCAAGAAATATGTGATCCATTGATAGTTGAATGACCTTTTGTGACTAGTAGTGCCTTGACTATTCAATTTGAGGTTTACTTTTCAATGCATGTGTAATTAATGTGTACTATGTGAAAGAAAGAAAATGGTATTGGATTATCTAGTTGGAGCATCGTACCACCGGAGTCGAGGGAAGGACACAACCGATAGGCGGTCTGTCTCGTCTTTCAATGGTTAAGCTATACGACGGGAACAGGTAGAATAGCATCAACGTCGAGTTCCTTTTGATTCGTCTTGTGCTATTTTCTTGGTTCCTATATGCTTGAAAGTAATGGTTGTTGGCTTGTTGCCCTTGTTTGGTGTTGATTGAGTGGCAATGATCTGTTCTTCCTTTGAAACCACTATGCAACAAGGTTACTTTCACAACTAAATGCGTATTTCAATTATCAGTTCAGACTTTTAGTCGAAACAGAGTGGCAATGATCTGTTCTTCCTTTGAAAGTGCTATGCAACGAGGTTACTTTCACAACTAGATGAGTTGTAGGATATGTTCTGTTTCGACTAAAAGTCTGAACTGATAATTGAAATACGCATTTATGTTTCATCCAGTACATATTGAGCATTGAGCGAGATATACCATCTGCAAATTCATCTTCCTTGATCACATTTCTATGAATTTCTAGACTCTAGATCAGACAGTGTATGCTTTCATGGCTGCTGTGACATCCATGTTAGTCCAAGAAATGAAGCTTAAATGGTTAAATCTGGGCAGTGAAGATATCAATGCAACAAAAATGGCTGCTGGGAAAACACATAACAGAAGTCATTCCCCTTATTTATTATTTTATTTTTAGATGAGCATTGGGTAAACTCTATCTTGTGACCTTAGTCGGTGAAGAATCATAAGGAGGTAAACCAACATAACCTAAGTTACCTATAACTGATCGATTTAAATCAAGAAGGCTAATAGATCGTCAGGGGTAAAACTTAGAATCTTGTAGTTATTAAGTTAACAGTCTGACCAACTTGGATAGGGTTGTTTTCATCGGTCTTCGAATCAAGAAGGCTAATAGGCCGTTGAGAGTAAAGCTTAGAACCTTGTAATAATTACCAAGCTAACAACCTGACTAACTTGGAACCAAGCTAACAACCTGACTAATTTGGATGGATTGCCCGCCATTTTAAAGGCATGTCTAGAAGTGAGACTGGAGTGGCAGACATAATTTTTGAACGAGATGAACATAAAAGTATAGTTCGAACTTGATGAATGTTTAGGTCTAATATTATAAATATTCAGTTCAAGCGTGATGAATATAGGTTATACAGGAACCAGACTCACCTTGGCTAATGAATTGTATTGTAAGAATACAAACGATAGAAATAATAAACAACGCTTCTACTTAGATAAACAAATGGGGTGGTGGCGCAGTTGGCTAGCGCGTAGGTCTCATAGCTTTGAGTGATCCTGAGGTCGAGAGTTCGAGCCTCTCTCACCCCATCTTTTACCAAATTATACTTTCTTGTTCTGTGCATTTCAATTGATAGACTTGTTACTTTACAATCAAATTTGTAGGACCAAAAATAAATTTCAATAGACAATTTGGGTATCATGGATTGGATCTTCAAGCCCATTATGAAAATGTCCATCTTTTTTTTTGGGAAAAGAAAATGTCCATCTTTTTTACTCAACCATATAAAGCCAATAAGGGCTAAGGCAATGAACTTCATCTTAAAAACTTTCATTATTTTCTTTATTGGATGCCTCGTGAGAACGTATAGACTAATCTCATAAATTCCTATATAATAATCAAGGCTTGGAAATAAATAAAAAAATGCGATGTTATTTTCGTAATTACGATGATGTATTTGAAAATGCTTAAAAGTACATTCGTAAATAACTAACAGTGCACACACGTGAGTGCACAGTTATAGATCATAAGTACACAATTAGGTATCTACGAATGCATTGAGTGTTTCCAAATACACTATCGTAGTCATAGAAAAGTCACTGCACTTTTTTCTTAATTTTCAACCATTGGTCATCTTTGATAAACGGATGAGATTAGTCATCACGTTCACAATAACGAAGCTAAATAATTAAATATGATGGTATAATGATGCCTGGATGATGGTCAATAATCCAAAGTGATTAGGCTCGACTTGCTAGATGGGGTCAACCAAAAATCATTTGGTTTTTCAAAGAAAATGTCACCATACAAGGTCGCTTCAAGTTTAACTAGAAATTCGATCCAAGAATATTTACTTTATTCTAACTATAGACATTAATACCTCCAAAAGAGTGAAAGACATGGAGTTATTTGATTATCCGACAATTCTCATAGTTAATGTTATGTTTGTCGTTCGATTTGCATAAATATGTCATAAGTTGTAATATTCGAACATTCAAGTTACACCAGCGAGAAAGTAAAAATAAACGCTATAAAATGTTATTTTTCAGGTGAAAAAAATCCCATCCAAAGGAAATTAAAATGATATGACTTCAATAATTAATCATTTTAAAATTGAAACAAGAATTTACAAATTCGAAACATATTAAAAGGTATCAATAATTTAACATTTTGAAGTACAAGGTTATCCCAAAAGAGGTTGACAAAAAGTTCAAAAATGGTAGGTAAACTTCGGCAATTATGTCATGTGCCAATGTTTGGTACAAATTCTAAAAGTCTTGACATAGTACAATGTCTGAATAATTGGCGTCACACTTTCAAATTCTAGAGTACAAGTACAAATTAAATGAATATATGTAATCTTGATGGTGGATAATTGAAAATGATACGATTTTAAAGCTGAATGTGAAGTTTCATATGGGATCTCGAATTTCACACGTAACCTCTTGTTACATTTTTAATTGATTTCGTAAGAATTGTGAAGTGATATTTAAACTTTAAATAGTATCTCATCTATTGAATTAGTCTTTTGAAATGTGCTATTTTTTTTATTTTTTTTAGTTTGAATA
Source organism: Ipomoea triloba (assembly GCF_003576645.1). Taxonomy (NCBI): domain Eukaryota; kingdom Viridiplantae; phylum Streptophyta; class Magnoliopsida; order Solanales; family Convolvulaceae; genus Ipomoea; species Ipomoea triloba. The sequence continues at coordinate 1,494,913 of NC_044923.1, read as the reverse complement.
CTTATTATTGAGAGAATAGTGTATAAAAAGAAGGGGGTTCATAGTCTAGAGGGTAGAACCCTATATAAACTCGTTTCCGAACTAAATTCACAACGAATTTCGTGAGTAAAACTTTCGACACTATTAACATTGACATTTAAACAACTACATAAATAAACTCTCACTCAACCTAATTTTGCAATGAGTCTAGAGGGAATAACTGAATAACCTCTGGCATTATTAAAAATTTACATTGATATTTAATCGACTATACATATAAACTCACATCTAATCTGAATTCACAACAAGTTTAGATAGAATAATATTCGACAATATTGATATCATACTTAAATTCGCAATAGGTCTAGAGTTACAAGGCCGGCTCTTGACATGTTTGCCTAGGGCCATGCACAAGGCCCCCAAAATTTGATAAATTTTATTTTGCGTCTAAATTAAATGTGCACATCACATTCCACTTTTATGTAAAACTTTAGATGTAATTTTTTAATATATTTTATATTTTGACATAACTTTTTGAACACACATATGTACGTATGCTTTCAAATTACTTAATAAAAGTCCAAATTAAGATATTGTATAGGATTCTCATTTTAATTGGAACTACGACCTTATCTAAAGAGAAGAATTTATGACACTAGATATTGAAACAACTATATATTCAGATCCAATTTAAATTCACAGTAAGTACAAAACTTAAATGTCCACCACTAAAAAAAAAAGGTGTTAGCTAGAATTCTCATCCCTAAATACCACATAAATTTCTGCTAACTGTCAATTATGGATGGATTAAATGACCAATCGTACATAATCTCTCAAGCTCAGGAAATCCCTCGTTATCTCCGCGTGGCGCATTCTCAATGGCCAGCTTGATTTTCCGGCCCCACGCAATGCAAAAATCTTCTAACCCTTTACTACAGTGTACATAATTGCGAGATTACCGTGGGACCCACCCCTAAAACCACCTTGTTAACATCGAAGTGTAAAAACAGTATGCCACGCCAATTTAACCGCTCCAGACAGTTGATAAACCGATACAACCTCTAAATAGATAGTTTATGCCACTGTCAAAATTAAATGATATATCTTGGTAGCTAGTATGGACAGCTTAATTAGTTACAATGGTGAAGTTTGAGAAGAAAGATTAAAGATCGAGTTTTACTTGCATTTACATGAGAGTAATTTTTTAAAGTGAAAGAGGTTTCTCGTGAGCACTAAACAAATGTCAAATCCCTTTATTCAGCTGCCTATTAGAGGGTGGATCAGTACATGATGCTCGCAACCATATTTCCACATCCAGTAAGCAAATATCTAACTTCTGTGTTTAGCTGCCTATTAGAGGGAGGATTAGTATATGATGCTCGCAACCATATTTCCACATCCAGTAAGTAAACGTCTAACTTCTGTGTTCAGCTGTCTATTAGAGAGAGGATCAGTACATGATACTCGCAACCACATTTCCACATCCAATAAGCGAATGTCTAACTTATGCGTTTAGCAGCCTATTAGAGGGAGGATCAGTACATGATACCTGCAACCACATTTCCACATTCAGAATTTCGCATTTCAGCATGATGACCACTCAGCAACATACTCAAATTGCTCGGTCGGTCCACACCCCTTGAGGAGAAGAGGAGGTCCATTTAACCGTAAGGTTACATAAAACTTGTATGGTGTGACTGTCATGACTTGATTCGCGTACTTACCTATAATTTAACCCCTAAAAACATGGGGTGCTGTAAAAAATTAATAATAAAATAGCATTGAAGTATTGATTGAGGTTGACATGTTGAGAGTTGAGACCACAAAACAAAACCAGCGGCCAATATCATATATCATATATTATATACTATAAATCTCTTCTTCTTGCTTGCGAGACTTGATTACAGCATGCTCAGAACAAGAACCCGGACGGGAATCATTATCTCGCCGGCCGTATAAAACCTCCGGTGACCTCTCTTAAAAAAATGGAGCTTCCGATGATATTCCGGGCGCCGAATCCCCCTCTACCGTTCTTTCCGGGCTGCAAAGCTGCAATCTTTCACGAATTTCCGGTCAATTTCATCAAGAACAAGAAGAAGAAAAGCACGGCTGGTATTGCGGTGGTTAGAGTCAAGGCGACGGCGGAGAGAACTGGCGGCGACGCCGTGGAAGGCGGAGCAGCGGCGGAGAGAGATTCCGCGGCGGCCGGAGCTGCCGGGACGTTCACGGGACCCACTATGGAGGTCACCACGCTCAACCAGACCTTCCGGGAAGCCGAACTTCCAGTTTGGGATAAGATCGGTGCAATCGTGCGTCTTAGCTATGGAATCGGTGAGCTTCTTCCCATAGCTTTTCTTTGATTATCTGCAACTCTTTAGCTTATTGTCCGACTATCAACTTAGACTTTTAGTTCAGATGGAGCACATGCTTCAATTTAGTATCAGATTTTTAGCTCAAATGGAGCACATGCTTCAATTTGGTATAGAACCGTTCGAATCTCTCTGTGTAACTCCGATAAAAAAGAGACTATGGTACACGTTTTGCTTGGAATCTATCAAAAAGTAATCTGAGGGGACGAGTTGTCCAACTAACAGTTTAGGTTTGAGATGGAGCACATGCTTCAATTTAGCGGATAATCAAGAACCCAAGCTAAAAAACAGTGAAAATTCTTGAGTTTCTTCATAAAAGCTATAATCTTTGCAAGTACCCTGGGTTAATAATTGCTGAATTAGTGCAGTAGTTAGTGAGTATTTACTCTGCAAACTGTATAAACACCAGATTAACTGATAAACCTTTATAATACAGTAAATAGTTTGGGCAAAAGAACAGATTTCGGTTTGGGTCTCTTTTGAGTCTTTTCTGTACATTGATGATGGAAAAAGTGAACATTTCCCTTTGCCCCTTTGGTTCTCAGAACTCAAAAGCAAAAAAATGATATTCATTATTCCATTTTGAAAAGTTATGGAAAGACTCGAAAGTTTCAATTAAGACTTGCCTTGTATGGTTTGATATTAGGTCTCGAAGCCAGATTGACTTGATTTACCTCCTTATGGGTCCGGAGGTGGGTTCATGGGGTCTAGAACTACGGCTATGGGCATACAATTTGGTATTGAGTTTCGAAGTTAAATTGACTTGATTTACCTCTTTATGGGCCCCGGAGGTGGGTTCATGGGGTCCAGAACTATGGGCATACAGTTTGGTACTGAGTCTCGAAGCTAGATTGACTTGATTTATCTCCTCCTGGGCTCATGAGGTCTGGGATATAGTTTAGCGAAGTCGAGAAATTTGGGTTATAAAAAACAAAAAAAGAACAAAAAAAAAAAGAAAAAAGTTATGGGAAGAGACAGGAGGTTAACCTCTGCCTACCATTCTTGTAATAGTTCATCCTATTTCCTAAATTGGAAAATTGAACTAAAAAGTGAAATATTGAGTTTCCTTGCTTAGCTTTTCAGCTTTGATGTTTCATATTTGTAACAACAGCAGAATAATACTGTGTTGTAAAAAACACGTGAAAGCAGAATGCTTACTGTGTTTGGATAGGTTTACTGAAAGGGAAATATCGAATTTATTTTAAGCATTTTTGAAACACCTGTTGAAATTAAACGACAAACTCTATGAACTGTTTTGAACTTATCAAAAAGTGTTTATCTTGGAAGTGCTTATTTAAACGGGACATCGAAATTGGACACTGTTTTGGTTTTGAAGTTCTGTTGTCATTTTGCAGGAGTCATCAATGTTGCCTTTCGATTGTTCGTTTTTGGACCGTTTTCTATATTTCCTTGTGTGCATAATTTTTTGAACAAAATAATGATAAAAGATTTATTTTTTTCGTGATTACCTGACATTCTTGATGTTTATGTTTGGAACTCAGGAATATATGGTGCAATGGCTTTAGCTGGAAGGTTTATATGTTCCATGACGGGAATAGATAGTACAGGAGGGTTCACGCCAACATTAGATGCGATTGTTGAAGGGTTGGGATACGCGGCCCCTCCAATCATGGCCCTTCTATTTATACTAGATGTACGTTGAACTTCCTTACTGCTCGTGAGCTCCAGGCACTAACTAGAACAATTTTTTTTTAGTACTATTGATTTTGTTACAATGTAGTATTTGTCCCGTGACCTCCCATTTGGGAGAGCCAGAATTATGCCGCTTGACCACAAGGTCTTTGGTTGAAAGTTGAAGGACTTAGGTTAATATGATATTACCCGTATAAGCTCACCTTTCTGTATTATTGCGACTGAAACAGGATGAAGTTGTGAAGTTATCGCCTCATGCTCGTGCCATTAGAGATGTTGAAGATGAGGAGCTACGAAACTTCTTTTATGGCATGTCGCCTTGGCAGGTGAGTTATCTGCCTATTGTTCTGCACCATTGTAACATACAGAGAGAGAATTCACGAATCTGATATTATTTTGTAGTTCGTTCTGATCGTTGCTGCAAGTTCTGTCGGGGAGGAGCTATTTTACCGAGCTGCTGTCCAGGTCAGTCTCTAGTACTTTCACCTTTATTCCTTTGGATGCTGGCAAGAATCGAACTTGCCAGATTTTGGCCCGAGAATCATGCTCCATCCATTCAGACACCCTTTTCGGGGCAAAAACTATCCAGCCATTTTGCAAAAGATCGATATGCATCTATCTTTCACTAGTATTTCAGTTAACAAAGGAAAGGCGACAATCAAATGGAATCCTTTTGTGATCTTATTCATAATTTGCAGGGAGCTTTGGCAGACATATTCCTTAGGAGCACGGATTTGGTCACTGATGCTCGCGGGATGGCATCTATGGTAGGTTAATACTTAATAACCTGTCTATTCTTGTTTGAACTTTCAGCTGTTCGAATATATAATCGTAATGTGCTCTGTTTCGTCGAAATGTAGACTGGGGTTTTGCCACCATTCGTCCCATTTGCTCAGGCGTTTGCTGCTGTTGTCACTGCTGCTCTTACGGGTTCTCTTTACTATATGGCTTCCTCTCCAAAAGGTAAGCCCCGAGTGTATCCTATAGGAACTTTTATGCAATACTGCTGCTATTTGATCCGAAAAGTTATTCGTTCATTTCTACTTTCACTTCAGATCCCGCTTATATTGTTGCACCTGTATTGAAGACTCGTTCGGGTCGTGAAGATCTGAAAAAGCTATTTGCAGGTACGAAAATTTAACTTAATTAAGAACTAGTAGTTTTATCACCCCTGCTTTCAAGACTTGTAACATAATCTGTTCTGAACCAATGTTCTACTATGCAGCCTGGTATGAGAGGCGGCAAATGAAGAAGATATACTCTCCCTTGCTAGAAGCAATTCTAGCCCTCTACCTCGGTTTCGAATGGATCCAGGTAACCTAATATATCATATACCACCCCGATAAACTTTCCATTGATGCATTATTCTGATAACATCCTAGTACTGTTGTCGCATGTTATAACCTGATGTATCCCACCACGACAAACTTTCCATTGTTGCATTATGTCATTCTGATAACATCCTAGTACTCCCTGTCCGTTGGGCGTTAGCAGGGTTGGCTGAGTTCAGCCCCTGCTTGATTCGAGACGTGGGGCTATGGCTTACCACGGAGGGATGTAGTTAAATGGTTAATACCCACCTAGTTATCACCAATTGGTTTTAAGTAGGATATGACAACCAGATACTGAGAAGTAAGCATAAGGCAAGCATATCCCACAACGTTAAACTTTCCATTGTTGCATTTTGACAACATCCTAGTACTGTTGTCTGCATTTTGTAAACGAACCTCTTACGCTTCATTTGTCTGTCCACGACAGACGGATAACATTCTCGCGCCCATCATCACGCACGGTATATACTCGACTGTCGTTTTGGGGCATGGGCTGTGGAAGATCAACGATCACCGGAGAAGACTACGCCAGAGGATCCAACAGCTCAAACAGGAAGGAAAACAGTCAAGGGATCAGTGATGGATTGGAGCTGTGCATGGTTTGGGAAAATTTTGTAAATTAATATATAGAGCTTCTTGTTGCTATTATTAGTAGTATATGCCATACATATATTAAGTATATATCTTGGAAAAAGTAATTTTGTACATTGTATATGAACATACTAGCTTAACAGACACAATCCCATTTAACTGTAAATGGTAACTTTTGTTGATCAATCAATGTAAAAGAGGCCTTCTTTTCAAGTTGTTTATAGGCCATATATAGAGCCATAGAGGTATGTGAAAATGTGGTTCAAAGTGTAATTTAACAATAAATTATACTACTATACCTTTAAAGTAGTAGACTCAACCGGTTAAAATGTGATTCTAAGTGTAGTTTAACGATAAATTATACTACCTTTAAAGTAGTAGAGTCGACCAGTAAAAAATTTGTCATGTCATGTAAAAGGAGGAAAAGATCGAAAAGGAATGTTGGAATGGCATCGGTAGGGGTGATATTAGGGTGCTATCCACTAAATGATTTCTTGAGTCTTTTGAGTGTAATAACACTTCTAATATGCATGAGAGCGAGGGAGAGATATTAGACATGGACAAAAAGATTGCACTCAAAGACACATGATCGAATCTTGACAGTAACAATGTGGGAGTTTCACCCTCATATGTGAGTGATGACTCCAGTCTTATAGGCCGCATCATGCCTTGGCCTTTCTACTTATAGAGCCATTGAATTGCTGTGATTTAACTTTTTATAATTCTAATAAAATCAGAATAGGAAGACTCCGGGTGAGAAATTTCGCCTTTTTTGAACTGAAGATAATGGAAAAGAGCACATAAATGTGGATAAGATAATGCAAAATGGAGCCCTATTTTGCAATGATTACTTCTGTAATTAATTGAGGAGATAGAAAGCAGATTGAAAAATTAAAAAAAAATAAAATGAAAATGATGTTTGGGGGGGGGGGGGGGGGGGG